>NW_026059675.1:0-40637 GCF_023721935.1 Panthera uncia | reverse complement strand
GACTTGTTGAATGAATGTATGATGTCTAATGATGGATGGGAAATTAATGAAAGAATTAGGAGATAAATGAAATATTTTCTCAGTGCTTATGATGATTGTTATAGCACCTAACTTGGCATTGAGGTGCCCAGAGTAGCAGTGCCATAGCAGAGCTCAGATAAGGCATTCCCATTTCTGCTACACATTTTAATATTAGAAGGCCTAAATCATCTGTTTTCTCATGATGAAAAAAATTTATAAATAATTGCTCAGGCTCCCAGATTGACACATCTCTTATCTGGGTTGTAGCAGGGCTCCCCAGGAATACTCATAACCCCATATATGATGTTTTGCCCTTTATAATGTGTGTGGATACACATTCTTTTACTTAATCCTTACAAAAATGTTGATTGATAGGTCTTACTGTTCTCATTCTACAGATGAGGAAACAGAGTCTCAGAGAGCATAAGTAGCTTATAGAAGATGACTCACCCAGGAAGTAGCAGAGATATGTCTTAAACTAGGTACTAATCTCCAAATATTATGCTTTTGCTGTTTTACTTCTCCACCCAGGGAGTAGTAAACTGTCAATGAGGGTTACTTATTGAGAGTGCTTTTTAAAATGAGGAAGTTGAATTATTTTTGTTGAAGGCACTAATCACATTATCTTGGGCAATATACCAGAAAGATTTGCATATGTCTTACCCCAGGAGCTATGCTTGATGTTTTGGAGTTTATTCTGATCATTAGAAAGTCATAGGATTGTAGTACATATTTTGGTTACAATGTAATTAACCAATCCAGAATAAATTTTGATGGTAATAAACTAAGAATCATTAGCCAAGAATCCATATGGGTTTTGTAGGACACTTCCTCAAGATGTTCATGAATAGTGTTTGTCTCCCTCTCATATTGGGAGCTTTTGTCTTGGCCCATGGATCATTTGTCTTTGGCAGGAGAATAAGATGGATGGCAGTATACAGACTCCATTTTATGGTTTTTGTTGTTGGGGATAATATAAAATTTTTTAATATGAAATTTATTGTCAAATCAGTTTCCATACAACGCCCAGTGCTAATCCCAACAGGTGCCCTCCTCAGTGCCCATCACCCACTTTCCCTTCCCTCCCATCTTCCATCAAGCCTCAGTTTATTCTCAGTTTTTAAGAGTCTCTTATGGTTTGGCTCCCTCCCTAACTTTTTTTTTCCTTCCCCTCCCCCATGGTCTTCTGTTAAGTTTTTCAGGATCCACATAAGAGTGAAAACATATGGTATCTGTATTAAAATTTTTAATAGAGTAAATGACAGTTTTGTTTGTTCACTTAGTCGTTGTTCAAATGTCCATTTAAATGTTTTTCAGAGCACCTGTCAATATGTGATAACAGTATTGATGTATGTGTTTAGTTATTTATCAGCTGTCTTCTTCATCTAGAATATGATCTGTGGAAAAAGCAGAGTTCTTCTCTTTTCTGTTTAACACAGTAACTGCAGTACCTGGGACAATCCCTGACATCTGGTAGGGATTCTATAAATGTTACCTAAATGAGCTAATGAAATAAAGTAGATTATTGATTGGGGCTAGGCTATTGATACCCAAACTCGACTTTCTGGTGGAAATATGCTGAAAGAAATACTAAAACAGACTAAGAAAATTATGGAAAGATGATTAGATAGCGAAACAAATTCTAAATCTATTATCATCTTCATCAGATCATGTTTTCTTTTCTGTAAATTGATAATAATGGTAGTTACCTGGCAGGTTTTTAGAAGGATTAAAGTTACTTCATGTACATGTGGGTGGCATGTAGGTAGATGTGTAATGAATGTTAACATAGAGTTCACAGGACAGGTGTGAGGATTATCAATCCATAGACTGAACATGACATTTTCATGGGAATTCTGCTTCCAAGCTTCAGACTGTATTCTAGTTTATATTTGCTTATTTCTTCATAATTCATGGAGCTCTTTCTCTGTACTTTATCTCACCTAATTCTCAGTCACCACACTCTTGCCTCGTGGTTAAAGTTAGTTCTGTTTTATGGATGGGAGTCAGATAGGGCTGGGTTCAAGTTTGGGGAATTCCACACTTTCAGGGGCAGACCCTGGGCTTCCTGAATGTTGTTTTCCCAGTCATGGACACCTCCTCTTGTTTACCTGGCCAGGCTTGCCTCTCGAACCCACTTTTAGTTAATTAATTAGTTACTTAAATTTTTTTAAATGTGAGTATAGTTGACACACAGTGTTACATCAGTGTCAGGTGTACAACATCGTGATTTCACATCTCTATCCATTATGCTCTACTCACCACAAGTGTAACGATCTGTCTTCATGCCATGCTATTACAATGCCACTGACTATATTTTCTAGGATGTACCTTTTATTCTTGTGACTTATTTATTCCATAACTAGAAGCCTGTATCTCCCACTCCCTTTCACCCATTTTTTCCCTCTCCCACCCCCTTGCTTCTGGAAGCCATCAGTTTTTTCTCTATATTTATAGGTCTTCTGCTTTTTATTTATTTATTTTGTTTTTAAGTTTCCACATATGAATGAAATCATATGGTATTTGTCTTTTTCAGTATGGCTTATTTCACTTAGCATAATATCTTCTAGGTCCATCCGTTCTGTCACAAATGGTAAGATCTCATACTTTTTTATGGCTGCGTAATATTCCTGTGTGTGTGTGTGTGTGTGTGTGTGTCTGTCTGTGTCTGTTTACACACACATATACCACATCTTCTTCATTCATTCATTTATTGATGAACACTTAAGTTTGTCTCCATATCCTGGCAGGTATAAATTATGCTCTCTAGTCCAGGTTTGCACTATTTTTGTATAATTCAGAGCAGGACCCCCTTGAGGGCAAGAACTGTCTCTGTTGTACTATTATTTTGCAGGATCCCACATGCAATCTGACTGCTTATGAATTTATTAGCAACAGGGTTATGCAAAGATATTGCATACCTGGTTTATGTTTGGCTTAAGCAAATACACAGGCATTTTCATTTCCTGCTCCCCCTACTCCATTCCCTGGCCTGCTTCCCTCGCAGTCTGAACACCCTCTGCCTCAGCCAGTGGATTCTTCAGGAAAGGAAAGAAGGTAGGGGAGCCTTAGTGGCTCAGTCGTTTAAGCGTCCGACTTTGGCTCAGGTCATGATCTCATGGTTCGTGGGTTTGAGCCCCGTGTCGGGCTCTGTGCTGACAGCTTGGAGCCTGGAGTCTGCTTCAGATTCTGTGTCTCCCTCTGTCTCTGCTCCTCCCCCCTCATGCTCTGTCTCTCAAAAATAAATAAACATTAAAAAATAAATAAAAAAAAGAAAGCAGGTAGAAGTGAGCTTAAAGGTAGGATGGGAATGTGCTCCATGTCCCCATCTTCTGCCCCTCACCTGGCTTTGTATATCTTCTCTGATCTGTTTCAAAACACCAGATTTAACACCTTGCTTGTGACATGTACAGTTATCAAAAAAACCCAGTACTATTAATTGTAGATTGAAAATACATGTAGCAATGACTAGGGAAACTTTAGATTGAAAGGGACCAAAGGGGTCCAAAGAGTTGGAACTTCCACTTTTGTCAGTTTAACCAGAGTTTATTGAACCCTGTAATATGTGAAATACTTGTCCTGCTATTCCCTCTCTCATTTATTGGACTGATGGTCATTCCTGTCATTTCTGGATACTTCTGGTGAGTGGCAGTTTACCCAGGAAGAGAATTTGGGATGGTGGTAAGAGTATGGGTTTTAAATACATGGGCTGTGTGACACAGGATGAACGGTCAACCACAGCTAAAGTTACAAAGATAGGGAGTCTATTCCTCCAAACCATATAATCTGAGATTACAGATTGCACTGAGAAAAAAAATCTCATGTCATATAGATTATTACCTCAAGTGATTAAAGAGTAAATGCTATGTAGTATCCATAGGTGTATATACTTAAACATAAATAAAACTTATTTTGATGACAGGAGAGCATTTAGAAACCAAACCAAACCAAAAATAAGTTCCTAGTAGAATTAGGAGGATGGTGTAGGTATGTTTCAAAAAATGAAGTACTTTTTGTCAAGAGACTTAATAGAGACTGAGGAAAATTGCAAAATTTTCAAATAATCCAAGGAGGGAATTCACATAATATAAACAATCATTATCAGAGTTATTGATATGAAGGTAACACTGGAGCTGCCACTGCTAATGAGGTAGCTTCAGTTGAAAGTACCTGCTGTCAGCATCTTTTATACGCAAAGAAGTGCTAAAACAGCTCCCACATAATCCATGAGGGAAATTTCTGTTAACAGAGTTTTAATGCTCAGAAAGGGTCATGGTGATCTGAAGCTGTCAGAAACCTACTTCAACCTGGGCAGCTTTGAGAGAATATTTAGTTCAGATGAACTAAATATTTTACAGATGAACAAACTGAGGTTCAGAGAACATGTGTTTTAATGCCAGAAAGATTTGGGTTCAAACCCTCAATCTCTAAATTGATGATACCGTCTCTCGCTGTTTCTAGCTAAATGACCTTGGACAGATTGCATAATTTCTGTAAGCCTCATTCCTACCATCAGGATAAAGCAAAGCCTTCCTTTTTAGTTCCACTGAGGCTTAAACTGAAGTCTCTTCTTAAATTCCTCAGAGGGATATGTGCATACTGGACGCCCAGTAAAGGATAGATATTCTTACCTCATAGGACTAACCAGTCCATGAAAAAAAAAAAGTTTTCATTGTCAGACTATTTTTTGAGCCATAAAATGCTTACGTCTTTTGGTCTAGTAATCTGTAAATGGAGACAATGATACTTTGTCTAAGGGATGACAAAGCTATTAGCATTAAGAAGTTTGTGGCATTGTTGTTTGTAATAAAAATACTTTGGAAATCACTGAAAATGTATTATAACAGAGAATGAGTTAAGTAAATTACTATCTATACTGAGAGATATACTCATTATAATGATACAAGGTGCATCATTACAATAACAAGACCATGAAGTGATATGAATGAAACTTATGTTAGATTTAACATGCTGGATCCAAAATTGAATTTACAACATGCTTATGAAAATGTAAATATATTTATGCATGTGGGCAAGAATTGGTGGGCAAAATAGAAAAGTGAAAAGGAATTTTTGGTGATTGATGAAATTCTAGGTATATTTTTTCATTTTCATTTTCATTTTCATTTTCATTACCATTACTCTAAGATTATTTATTCTATAAATAGTCACATAAAATGTTTTTTTTTAAGGAAAGAAAATTCTTCCCTTCTCATTAGTAAGGCAGTGACCTCTGACTGGAGTTCCACCCTTTACTATCTGAGGAGCCACATTATATTTTATGCTCTGCAGGACATTGTCTAAATCAGTGGATCTTAACCACAAGATCACTTTAGTTGCTAGAAAACAGATTTGAAAGTTGGCATGGTTGGAATGATTTAGAGCAGAAAGTTTATGATGTCATGTGTTTTCTTCACTTCTGAGTAAAGAAACAAAGAGCAAGGATGAATGAGCAAAGTCCAGTTTTACAGGAGATATGCCCGTGGCCACAAAGGCTTCCCTCCTGTATGGACAAGTTAGTACAAGGCAGCTGACTTGGGTTGTGAGAGGGCTTGAGACCACGTCCCACGAGGACTGGTTGAACTGGATCAATCGACTGTGAAATGCTTATGGCCTTAATATTTTTGAAGGTAGGTCAAGCAGAAGAGAGAGTAGACCTGTTCAGCCTTAGAACAATGAGTAGTAGATATCAGGTGATAAAGTTCAGCTCAATACGAGGAAGAATTTTTTAATAGTCACAGATGTCTCAAAGTAGGAGGGTTCAACTCAGGAGGTGGTGAGCTCACTGTTCTTGGAGGTATTGATAACTTCAGAGAGGCTGAAGGCTCAAGTGGGGACACAGTATTGGCTGAGGCTGGTGTCACAAAGGTCGGAGATGGTCTTTGAGGTACCTTCCACCCCTGAGATTCCATAACTCTTCTTGGAGCTTTATTCCTAGTTGGTGACAGCAAGTCTCTGGGATCCACCCTCACCTCCTTTCTTGTCACCCACCCTGAGACATTCAAGGGAGTTATTCCCTGTCACCATGTCTCAATATCACCATTACCAAAATAAGGAAGTTAATGACCCATTATTAACTATCTCACTTTATTATAGGGATTAACAAAGATTAGTAAAGAAGAATTGTCAAGAGATTAAATTTCCCTGAGGACAAATAATTTGGCTGCAGTTTAGGTGAATCATTTTAGGAGAAATAGCCACAGATGACAAAATATTCTGATTCAGTATAAATGATAACTATTTTACAAACTCATTCATTCTGAAATATTTATTGAAATCATATAAACACTAATAATTTTTTCTAACGTATGTGGCATATATAAATAACACTGTGCAAATACACAAAAAGTAATTAAGCAAAATGTTTTTTTTTCCATAAAATATTTTGGACTTAATCAGAATTATTCTAAATCTCTTATTCCCCTCCCTCAATTTACAGTCCATTTGGTGTTTTATTTCAGGCTCTCTTTTCAGAGGGATTCTTGGATATGTTCAGAAATTGGAAAGGGACATTAAAGATTATGATCTTGTTTTTACCAAATAAACAGTGACTGTAATGATTTTGCCACTTTTCCAGATTGTGCTAGTTTATGCACATAATTTACAAGTAAGAGGGTGTGAACAGACAGCAGGACACTGACAAATACAGGAAAGAAGGCAGTTTGTCACTTTAGTGGCTGCAAGGAGGCAGTTTTTTCTAAGTGGTGCAGTGGAAGCAACGCAACAGGGAGCTTTACTGAGTAATAGTTACTGAGTAATTGAAGAAAGCTGGGACTAGGAGCTCTTCTTTTCTTCTAAAAGCAGGGAGGTCTTCGTGGGGTTCTGTGTTGAAGAAGAACTGGTTTTCCTATCCTGCAGAGATTTGCATGGATTTAAAGGATGAATAGGAAAGAGCATAATTGAACTCCAGTAATACATAGTGAGTATAAAGGTGACTGGGAGACAGAGAGCAGTTTTGGGGAGTGGCTTACTAAGGTAGGTGGCACTGGGAGGGGTCAGCCTCAGAAGCAGGTGACTTGAGGTGTATTACCTATAGAGAATTTTAAAATAGCGATGGGATACCTGGGTGGGCTCAGTTTGTAGAGTGATTCTTGATTTCGGCTCAGGTCATGATCTTATGATTTATGAGATCGAGCCCCACGTTGGGCTCTGGGCTGAATGTGGAGCCTGGTTGAGATTCTTCTGTCTTTCTCTCTCTCTCTTTCTGCCTCTCTCCCTGCCCCCCACCTCTTAAAATAATAACTAAATAAACATTTTTAAAAAACCCAATGCTGGAAAGCACTAAAAGTGGGTTTGCTTTTAATCATTACATACTCTCGTGATTCTCAATGATGCCCGTGATAAAATACACTTCGAAAAAATCGTTTGTTCTAAGTTTTAGAATAATTACTAGGGTAACTATTACTAATATACATGTAAGCTTCCCAGAGCTCATTTTTATATTTTATCTTTTAATGAGCATTGTCTTCTACATGGAAGTTAATTCAGAAAACTCCAAGTTATATAAATGGTGCTCACTGAGAACATGTGGACTCAGCTACATGTGTTGGTTCTGAGAATCAGTTCATAGTGGTTTGGAATTTTTACTGCTCCTTTCATGTGCACTTTGCATCTCCAGTGTAGCACATCTAGTCCTGTATTTAAACTGAAGATTTGAAATTAACAGTGATGGCACAGTGATTATGAAGATGAAGAAACAGGATTTAAGTTACATTATTCTGTAGCTTATATGACCACTTAGGGATTTTATTTGTGCTTAAAATTTAAAACAGACCACATATGAACTGCGAGGTAAAATATTTTGTTTGGTAAGTGCAAGTTCTTTTTATTAACTTTTTTTTTTTATGTTTTTAGTTTTGAGAGAGAGAGACAGACACAGAATGTGAGTGGGGGAGAGGCAGAGAGAGAGGGAGACACAGAATCTGAAGCAGGCTCCAGGCTTTGAGCTGTCAGCACAGACAGAACTGGACGCGGGGCTTGAACTCACAAACCATGAGATCATGACCGGAGCTGAAGTGGGACACTTAACTGACTGAGCCACCCAGGCGACCCTGGCAAGTGCAAGTTCTAATGCGTATGTGAAATATCCTACAGACCTTGAATAATAAGGTCTAAAATCGAAATGTATTCTTCTTTTGAATGAATTGTTTTAAAACCAAAGACCGAAGAAAATGGTGATTCTTTTGTGGTAATTATTGGAAATAATTTTGTTGTATAGAAGTGGAAGTTTTAAAACATTATCTGCTTTAGATGTTACAACTTCTCATTCCCCTGCTGGTCTTTGGATTGGGCAGTTTTGGGTCAAGTCCTGTTGAATACTGAATCATTTAACAATTTTTTTAATGTTTATTGATTTCTGAGAGAGAGAGAGAGACAGACAGACAGACAGATGGACAGAGTGTGAGCGGGGGGAGGGGCAAAGAGAGAGGGAGACAAAGAACCCGAAGCAGGCTCTGGGCTCTGAGCTGCCAGCACAGAGCCAGACGCATGGCTAGAACCCATGAACCGTGAGATCATGACCTGAGCTAAAGTTGGACCCTTAACCAACTGAGCCACCCAGGCGCCCCTGAGTTACTGAATTATTTTAAACCTAAACTTTCTCATGAATGAAAAAGGCATATCCTTTGTAGAGTTATTGTGAGATTAAATGGGATAATGCATGTAAGTAGCTAGAACAATAACAGGAACATAGCAAATGTTCAATAAATGACAGTTTGATGATAATAATAGAAATAGTTATTGAATTTTATGAAATTCATTGCAGAAAGTCTTCTCATATTAAAGAGATCCAAGCTGAGATACATACAATTATAGGTAAAGACACTGAGACTTCTCTAGATATAGTATGCTATTCTTGTTATAAGGAAGTGAATAGTCTCATTTATTCATTTAAAAAAAACACCTTTTGAGGGGAGGTTACAGGCACCATTTTAAGTGACGTATATAGCAGTAAATAAGATAGATAAGGTCTTTATTCTCATAGAGCCTATTAGCAAAATTCTGGTGGAATTAAAATTCCCTTTTAGGTGCCACTACATGAACTGGGTAGACTGAAGCCCCATTTCTGGTTAACGTTGTGGTGCCTAGAGTAAGTGGGGAATAAATGGAATCTCAGATCAGCAGTGTGGTTTATTTGGAAGAGCTTGTATTGTGCAGTCAGACTGGGTTGAACTTCAGCTTCTCTGTGCATGAATTATGTGACATTGAGCAGATCATTTCACATGTCTCTGATTCAGGTTCTTTATCTCTAAGATGATGATAGTAATCCCTACCTCACAGCATACTTGTGAGAAATAAATGTAAACACAAAGAAAAGGATATAGTAGTATCCCTGGCACAAAGAGGTACTCAACAGACGTTAGCCCTTTTCTTTCTTCTCTTATCCAATTGCGCTTGAAGAGAACCTAGCTCTGTTGGGCTCATCATTCTTTACACATACATATACTATATGTATGTCCATATGGACACATCACATTTGAGGAAATCGTAGCTGGAAGGACATTGACTGATGCTTAAGGCATATTATTCACGGTTGACAATGGCTGTTTGTTCTAGTAATCAGAGTATACTTAGAAGCATGCCAACTGGTAGTTTGTAGTCCCCTCCATCTTCAATAGGGCAACCACCTACTCATTCCAAACTATAGACCTGTATGTTTACCAACCTGATGTCTATAATACCTGTTTGCTTCTGACAAAGTGTACATGTGATGTCTTTGACCAGTCTATTACCTGAGGAGTGGGTCAGCTTTAAACACTGTTGACAACATTATATTCTTTACTACCTTGTGGAGAAAATTAGAACAAACTAAGAGTTTTACCTTTCATTGAATTTTTCTTACAATTTTACCTCATGGAGAAAGAATTGCTTGTGGGAGAAAAATCTATGTCCCCAGTGGACTAATACTCCTATAGAATCTAAACCTTAATACTACCATGTAAGTCAGCAGAGAGAGGAACTGAGGGAGGAGATGATTTTTCATGGGTAAGTGATATATCCTGCTGCCCCATTTTATTTAAAAAATTTTTTATGTCGGGGCGCCTGGGTGGCTCAGTTGGCTGAGCGTCTGACTTCAGCTCAGGTCATGATCTCATGGCTTGTGAGTTTGAGCCCCGTGTTGAGCTCTGTGCTTGGAGCCTGGAGCCTGCTTCAGGTTCTGTGTCTCCCTCTCTCTCTGCCCCTCCCCCGCTCATGCTCTGCCTCTCTCTCTCTCTCTCAAAAATAATAAACGTTCAAAAAAATTTTTTTAAATTTTTTATGTTTATTCTTAAGACAGAGAGAAACAGAGCATGAGTGGGGGAGGGGCAGGGGCAGAGAGTGAGGGAGACACGTATCTGAAGCAGGCTGCAGGCTCCAAGCTGTCAGCACAGAGCCCAATGAGGGACTCGAACCCACAAACCATGAGATCATGACCTGAGCCCAAGTTGGATGCTTAACCAACGGAGTCACCCAGGAACTCCTGCTGCCCCATTTTTATAAACCTTATGGTGATAATGTGACATCCCACTTGGGTGACAGGACATATGCTTTCTACTTCCCTTGACAGAGAGAATAACAATATCCTGATTGCATCATGGATTTTTATTCTTTCAAAGTAAGAAAACCTCAACAAGGCAAACTGATGTGTCATCTACGGCTTGCTAGGAAAAGATCACTGAATATCAACTATTCCAAAGCCAATTTCCTGAATTTTGATAAAAGTTCTCTGGCATTTGACCACCGTAGAGTTAAGAATTCTATACAATTGTCATCTTATTGTTTACCTTCACTTACCTTGTAATTGGTAAATTGCATCTAGTTTACCTTGGAGGTAGTGAGCAAGGAAATGACATTTCTTAGTACCTGATATTATACAGAGGCCCTGTTGATTCTTTTATGATCATAGTTGGCATTTAAAAACAACTTTGAATTTTTTCCTGGATAAAATGAGCATAATCATGTATGTGATGTAGAACTTTGGGGTCTCAATCCTTCATTGTCTGTGTACTGGACAGAACACGTGAATGCAGAAAACTTGAATCTGTAATAGGTGTCTATCTGTATTTTCCTCTGACAAGTAGTACACTGGCCTTTAATGCGGGGATAATTTTGTTTAAGCAGATGTGAATTCCCTTTGCAGAATTATATGGTTTCCCTTATCCACTCTTCCATTCTTCCTGGAAGTAATATTATTCTCCTTGAGTTTTAGGCAGATATGAGTCTGCCCAAGGAAATTTCACTCTGTCTCCTTTGCACCTACGTTTGTCCATATCACTAAATTTTGGTCAATGGGATGCAAACAGAATTGATATGTGGAACTTTTAGGTCACATTTTTATAGGGGAGCTGCTAGCCTTCTACTCTCTTCATTTCTTTCCTTTGGCTTTAAAATGGTGACAACCAGAGAAGCAGCCCTGGATTAAGAGAAAGCTGCTTGTTGAAGATGGTAGGGGCATACTCCCAGCCTGGGTCTCTACATAACTCTGTGGAGCAAAGCTGCCCACTTACCTTGGATGATCCCTCTGTACCTAGACTACTGTTACCTCACAGAGAAATAAACTTTAGTATTATCTAAGTCACTGTATATTGGAGCCTCTTTGTTACAGCAGCTGAACCTACACTCTAGCTAATATATACTTCCAAAGGTCATCTGACTGATAAATCCTATGGAACTCTCCATAGTTCCACAATGTTGACTGCGATCTGGATGCTTGTCACTTCCAATTCACTATTACTTATTATTTATTAGAAGTTTTCCCATGAGAAGTAAAATTCACAGAACCCAGCATATGAAGAGTGTGTAGTTAAATGATTCCTCCAGAATCTCCAGATGTCCTTTTTGGATTAAGACCATTGGAGAATTGCACACCTGGCCTGTCTTGATTTGGCTTCTTGGAGAATTGCTGCATGGATCTGAGCTTTGGCCTTGTGCCATCAGCCCACACTGAGAAATGCTAGCAAACAACCTTGTGAGCCCCACTGCTGTATGTCAAAGAGGATGTATTTGAGGATGTGGTTTGCTACCCTTTGTGAGGACTCAAGGGAGAAGTTTCTTTCAGTCCTTATACCAGAAATAGTTGTGCTTTGCCTGAGCAACTGGCTTGTTTTGTTTTTGTGGACACTCTAAATTGTGTAACTCTATGTGTCTTTCAAAGCCATCTCAAATCCTTTGGGAACGAGACAGGGTATAAAATAAAGATAGTTGGAGTTAAGACCAATATCCTTGTTTAACTCATTATATTGCTTTTGGAAAAGTCACTTTACTTGGCTTTATTTCCTTTGCTTATAAGTTAGAGATAATGAGTTCTTCCTGTGAATAAAGTATAAGTTAATATTTATAAAACACTTAGGGCTCCCACAACATAAGTAATTATGGAAACTAACAGTAATATTTCATTTTTTATAAATCTCTCCTATTTTTAAAAAATATTTAATTTTTTTATGTAATCTCTACACCCAGTGTGGGGCTTGAACCCACAATCCCGAGATCAAGAGTCACATGCTCCACCGACTGAACCAGTCAGGTACCCCAAAACTCTGCTATTTTGTAAATCCCTGTCCTTTTATGTGCTTTCTGAACTTTTCTTATTCATCCATTTATTCAACAACTTTGAAGATATACTAGTGCACCTAACATCCTGGAAGGATACAATTTAATAAGCCTGGATCCTTGCTCTCAAGTAGCCTGAGGAGTTGAGGATGTGATTTCACCAAATTCAAGATTTAAATAAGAAACAAATCAATGAATAAATAAATACCCTTAATTATAAAATTCTGAAATAGCAATGAAGAAAATGATTGGGAAACAGTGGGAGAAGATAATGATAATTCTAGAGGTAGAGATGGAAAGTACCTGTAAGAAGGCAGCATTCAAACAAAGATTTGGAGGATAAAAAGGAACAACTCTGCTGGCACTGAGGAAATAAGTGTGAATGCATGAAAGAATTTGGTACAGTAATGGATCTGAACACAGATGGTGGTATGACAGCAAACAAGGGCAAGAGGGGGAGTTAGGAGAGGTCAGGACCATGCCATGTGGTGGCTGAGCTGAGTTGTTGAAGAATGAGTAAGAGTTAGCTGGAGAAAGAGTAGGAAGGGTGAACTAGACAGTGAACTGCATGGCCGAATGTACAGAGGTGTGTAACTGCATGCTTTGGAGGCTGTTGTAGTTAAGGGTCAAGTGAAAGAGAGTATGAGGGGAGATGAAGCCGGAGAAGAGGCTAAGAATTGGATCATGGAGAACTTGAGTGACTAATGCTTTCTTCCCCATCAAATGGCTGGTAGGTGGGAAGGAGCTGGGTTCAATCTCCTAATGATTTTAGGATAGTTACTTGGGAAAATATTTGCTAGCAGTTTCTTGAATAAAAACTTGCTCCCTGCTCCATACTTTCTTTGAAATAGGGCCCTTGAGTAGAGATGGTCAGAAATGACTGTTTCGAAACCTGAGATAAAGCTGTTGAGAGAAGGTTAATCATCCTCACCTTTGCCTGTACCTTGTCAGCTCCTATCACCACCTGCTCCTTTCCTAGCTCTTGTCTTGTCTAGACCTCTGCAGGGAGAATTACCACTGGGTGCCCATCCCACTTCCTAATGCATATAGATGTACTTAGTAAAATGCTCCACAGATATGAGGTATTATTATTTGTGCTAATAGCACTAGATTTAGACTCAGGGGCTCGTCCTGGGTCCTCTACTAAATAGGTGAGTGACACTGAGCAGAGATTACTTCCTGGAGCTGTTTCCTCACACGTGTAAAGGGAAAAGTACCTACCTCCTTGAGTTGTAAGGATTAAATGAACAGTGGAATATGTGTGAAACGCTTACATAATATCTGCTTAATAAATTATGGGTGCTTTTGTTTAAGTAGGAAAATAATCAAAAGGGAAAGCAAATTCCAAATCCTTTTCTGAAAGTCCTTTCTTTTCAGCAAATAGAGAATCTACTGAAAAAAATGAGGTAATTGATCTTGGTCAAGTCACTTAACCCATTTCTTCATCCAAACAGTGGGGACTACAATTTCCCTTTTGTGTAATTTATTGGATGTTTATAAGGAATAGATGTGATTTAGATGCAAAAGTTCTCTGAAAACTATTGTTTTGTTTTGTTTACAATGCTAGTCTGGAGCCTCTAAGAAAGATTCCAAAGGCTTTATTAGGTAAAAAACTTGTGAGACAAAATGGGGTGGGAGCTATAGAAGTGGACAGAGCTGTCAGATGGCGATGGAGGTCTGACGTGAGGGAAGTAGAGAGGTGGGGTCACTTGGTGGAAGCTGTGCCATTCAAGGAAGGTTTGGCAATGGGGGACAACCTTGAACCAAAGTCAGTCAATTAGAGGAATCCTGCATGTCTGTCTTTTTTTTTTTTTTTTTTTTTAAGTCAGATACTGTGTTTATAAAAAACAATGAGGTATTGTTATGTTAGTTATGATGTTGGTTCCAGGGCACTGTCACAAATAAAAAGCATTGACTTTAAATACTAGGTGGGTATAATCAGCTGATTGTTGAAAATAAAATCTTAAAATTGAAGTACTTTTAAGACTATCTGTACTCATATGCCAACATTACACCATTGTTAGTAATCTTTGGAAAAATACCTTATTCTTTTCTGTTCAACTCCAACCAGATTTCATTAAATTAAACAAAGCAATTTTTAGAAAAAAAGTATACTGCCTACACTAACTTTCTGGCCTTTCTATTTTTTTTTTTTTTTCCTCTATGCTTAATGCTTATTTTATTTTTTATTTATTTTATTTTTTAAATTTACATCCTAATTAGTTAACATATAGTGCAACAATGATTTCAGGAGTAGATTCCTTAGTGCCCCTTACCCATTTACCATTTAGCCCATCCCCCCTCCTGCACCCCCTCCAGTAACCCTCTGTTTGTTCTCCATATTTATGAGTATCTTATGTTTTGTCCCCCTCCCTGTTTTTATATTATTTTTGTTTCCCTTCCCTTATGTTCATCTGTTTTGTCTCTTAAAGCCCTCATATGAATGAATCTCAAGATATTTGTCTTTCTCTGACTAATTTCACTTAGCATAATACCCTCCAGTTCCATCCACATAGTTGCAAATGGCAAGATTTCATTCTTTTTGATTGCTGAGTAATACTCCATTGTATATATATACCACATCTTCTTTATCCATTCATCCATCAATGGACATTTGGGCTCTTTCCATACTTTGGCTATTGTTGATAGTGCTGCTATAAACATGGGGGGTGCAGGTGTCCCTTTGAAACAGCACACCTGTATCCCTTGGATAAGTACCTGGTAGTGCAATTGCTGGTTGTAAGGTAGTTCTGTTTTTAGTTTTTTGAGGACCCTCCATCCTGTTTTCCAGAGTGGCTGCACCAGCTTGCATTCCTACCAACAATGCAAAAGAGATCCTCTTTCTCTGCATCCTTGCCAACATCTGTTGTTGCCTGAGTTGCTAATGTTAGCCATTCTGACAGGTGTGAGGTGGTATCTCATTGTGGTTTTGATGTGTATTTCCCTGATGTTGAGTGATGTTGAGCATGTTTTCATGTGTCGGTTGGCCATCTGGATGTCTTCTTTGGAGAAGTGTCTATGCATGTCTTTGCCCATTTCTTCACTGGATTATTTGTTTTTTGGGTGTTGAGTTTGATAAGTTCTTTATAGATTTTGGATACTAACCCTTTATCTGATATGTCGTTTGCAAATATCTTCTCCCATTCTGTCAGTTCCTTTTAGTTTTGCTGATTGTTTCCTTCACTGTGCAGAAGCTTTTTATTTTGATGAGGTCCCAGTAGTTTATTTTTGCTTTTGTTTCCCTTGCCTCTGGAGGCGTGTTGAGTAAGAAGTTGCTGCGGCCAAAATCAAAGAGATTTCTGCCTACTTTCTCCTCAAGGATTGATGGCTTCCTGCTTTACATTTAGGTTTTTCATCCATTTTGAGTTTATGTTTGTGTATGGTGTAAGAAACTGGTCCAGGTTCATTCTTCTGCGTGTCGCTGTCCAGTTTTCCCAGCACCACTTGCTGAAGAGACTGTCTTTATTCCATTGGATATTCTTTCCCGCTTTGTCAAAGATTAGTTGGCCATACGTTTGTGGGTCCATGTCTGGGTTCATTATTGTGTTCCATTGATCTGAGTGTCTGTTCTTGTGCCAGTACCATACTGTCTTGATGACTACAGCTTTGTAGTATAGCTTGAAATCTGGGATTGTGATGCCTCCTGCTTAGTTTTTCTTTTTCAAGATCGCTTTGGCCATTCCAGGTCTTTTCTGGTTCCATACTAATTTTAGGATTGTTTGATCTGGCTCTGTGAAGAATGCTGGGGTTATTTTGATAGGGATTGCATTGAATATGTAGATTGCTTTGGGTAGTATTGACATTTTAACAATATTTGTTCTTCCTATCCAGGAGCATGGAATCTTTTTCCATTTTTTTGTGTCTTCCTCAGTTTCTTTCATAAGCTTCCTATAGTTTTCAGTGTATAGATTTTTTACCTCTTTGGTTAGATTTATTCCTAGGTATTTTGTGGTTTTTGGTGCAATTGTAAATGGGATCGATTCCTTGATTTCTCTTTCTGTTGCTTCATTGTTGGTGTATAGGAACTGCCTGTCTTTCTGAATGTGGTAGCCAAGCTCTCCCTGTTGAGCTCAGTGATTGCCTGGGAGGAGCTTGTGGGACGTGTGGCCTTAGCACAAAGAAGTGATGGATTTCAGTGTGGCAGCTGAGGCCGTTAGTCATACTTTTCCCCGTAGCTGGTACATTCTCACAGCCAAAGCATTTGCCATGATGAAGAATGTGTTTTCTAAATAGGAGAATAGACTGTTTGCAAATAAAACTGTTTATTCTGATACTTCTTAATATGTAAGAGAACTCTTTCTAACAAGTCCCATGCAGCTGGTCTTTCAGTGAAAGTAAAAAATAGCATGTGGCACTCTGATAATGAACTAAAGGAACTTGTGAGCATGGATACTGGTTTTATCTTAAGTGGATCCTTGAAAGAGCTAATGGGGATGAGGTTAGTGTTCTCTCTTAGAGCCGGTACCTTTTCTTTCTTGATATACAATAGAATTTATTGATAGCAACCTCTGCATCCATTGACTTTAGAGAGAAATGAAAATGTTCTTTTTTAAAGAATTTTTAAAAATATTTTAAAAATGTTTATTTTTGAGAGAGGAGAGAGAGAGAAAGAGAGAGAGTGCATGTGGGGGAGGGGTAGAGAGAGGGGGAGACAGAAGATCTGAAGCAGGCTTTGCGCTGTTAGCACAGAGCTGGATGTTGGGCTCGAGCCCAAGAACAATGAGATCATGACCTGAGCTGAAGTTGGACCCTTAACCGATTGAGCCAGCCAGGTGCTCCATGCACTGTGTCTTTGAACAATTGCTTATGCTTGTGAAGCACTTCACATTTTACACACTTAATATGTTCATCTTCTCATGTGATTGTCACAAAAATCTTGAAGAGTAAGAATCCCAGTTTAGAGGGATCAAAATAGGGATCAGAAAGGTTAAACAATGTGTGTAAAGCATAGGGCTTATAAGTGGCTAAGTGGGGACTTGAACCCGTGCCATAGTTATTTCCAGATTTTGTCACTGCAGGGCAGAGTTTGCACACACCTCTAATTTGATGAAGAAGAAACATTCAAAGTTTGTCTTATCATTGCTCCCAGTTTGAATGTCCTCATTTTATAAATAATAGGAAAAATCTGGTGAGGCTCCACAGAATAGCATCAGACATTTTTAAATGGGCCCTTGGAGGAGCACTGAAGGGAGTTGGAGTCACTCATTTTGGAAAAGAGAAAGCTGAGGATTGATTTCATTACTCGCTTTACAGCCACGAGGGGTTATTACGAGGTAGGGATGGACAAATTGCTCTCCGTCTCCAGAAACATCAGAATGTCAGGAAATAGGGCTTAATGTGGAGGCAGAAGAACTTTCTGGGTTGTCAGGGTAATTAAACAAATAAACCTCCAAGACCATGAGGAAAGGTTTGAATAGGTTTACAGATAAGAATAAATACAACTGTCTGGCTCGTTTCCTACTTGCCTGCATGGAGAAGGGAAGGAACTGGTGACCTTCTCTGTACCTTGTGGAACCTGTAATTCTTTGACCTCAGAAGAGACACTTCTGCATCTACTGGTTAGCATCATAACGTGATGACTTCAGTCATGTGATAACCCTGACCTAGCTCAGCCCTTATGTTGGTGTTACAGAAAGCTTACTGTCATTTTGTTTATTCATTCGTACAACAAATATTTATTGAGTGACTACTACTACTTTTCAGGCTCTATTCTAGGTGCTAAGGATCTAGGTAGTGGTGAGTAGACAAGGCCCCTGCCTTTATTGCTTTTATGTCATAGTGAGTGGGAGACCACTTAATTAATAAACAAATAAATAACAAATTCCTTTAGTCATAAGTGCTGTGGAAACAATAGAAGAGTGTCATGTGATGGGGAGACTCTGGCTACTTTAGACTCAGTGGTCTGGGGAAGTTTCTCTAAAGAAACCATTTGATCTGAGGCCTCAGAAATGAGAAGGACTAAGCCCTGCAAACATTTAGAGGAAGAACATTCCTGGCAGAGGTAACATCAGTGTAAGGTAATGTTTGGGCTGAACCTTGAATATAGAGGTATAGTGGAAGGAGTTTAGCGGGGAGACAGAAAACCAAGAGTGAAGATTTATTGGGAAGCACTTTGTGCAAATGGTGGGTGCACTTTGTGCAAATGGTGTAGCTGGAGGTAGAGATGGTGTAGAGCCATCATTCTCAAACTTGAGTATGCTTCAAAATCACCAGTAGACATGTTAAGACTCAGCCGCTGGACCCCACACCCAGAGTTTCTGATTTAGTTGGTCTGCTGTGAATCCTGAACATTTGCATTTCTGTAAGTTACCAGGTGATACTCATGCTGCTGGTTCGGGGACCATGCTTAGAGAACCCCTGGAAAGATTGATTACCATCTAATTAACATATTCATATTAGCAAGAAAAACTAACATTTGCTAAGCCATCACTTTATGTAAGGTACTGCATGGACTTTCTTACGGAATCTATATAACTGCTCCACAAAATAGGAATGATGACTGTCCATTTTACAGTAGTGGAAATAAGCATGGAGAGATCAAATAATTTTCTAAAGCTTATAAAGCTTCACGAAGGAAGAAAGAGGCAGAACCAGAGGGTGAACCATGACCTTGGGATTCCAGAGTTGTTCACCACCATACCATAATTCAACTATAAAACCCAGAAAGGTAGAGAGTCAGCAGCTGACTGGGTAATTTACTCAACATGGAATGAAGGGATCATGTAAGGAAAATGCAGCATGGGTATATTAGATCCAGTTGGTTTGTGCCTCTTGTTTTTTCCTAAGAGAATCCTGATTTTGTTTAGTTTCCACTTTCCCAGCTCAGGGGGTAAAACAATTACTCTGAGTCTAGGTCTATCAGCACACAGCATTTTCCCGGCAACTGTTCTTGGTTCTGGGTAGAATGTGTGTCTTAAATTGGCCACAACAGACTAAATGGAAGCTTTCTATTCCATGACTGGGAGACCAACCCTCTCCTTCTCTTTCTTTGGGTATGCACATGGAAATGTGCCTGGTTGCTGTTGGCAGCCAGTTTTCAACCATGCAGTCAGGCAATCTCTGCACAAATTTGATATGCTGAGGCTCCAGAGTAGGGAGACGAAGGAAGCTTTTGATGGCACAGACCTGGCATTGAATCATGGAGCCCAGAAGTCTGCATGACTTCTGGACTTTGTTATGTGAGATACCCAATTTCCATATTGCTTGAGCCAGTTTGAGTCAGGGTACAGGCAGCTAAAAGCTTCATAACTTATCAAATGGGTACTGCCATATAAAGGAGAATGTTTGGGATATGTAAACTTTTAATATAAAAATGAGAAGTAGATGTTCTAAGTCTTTAGGGTGTTGGGGGACAGAATGTTGTCCGTTTAAATTGGGATGCTGTCTGGAAAGGGGTGGGTGGAGGTGGGGGGTGTGAGATTGTGGAAACTTCTCTGTAATGGCCATGGTCCCTCACATCCTCAGTAAATTCAGATGGCTTTAAAGAAACAGTCATCTCAACACATCTCTATTCTTTCCCTCTCTAAGCCCTTTGTCCAGTCTCCAGTTTCCTCCTCAAAATGAGTGTGTAACTCATACTTCAGAATTCTGGATGATATAGTTAAAAACATTTTGCCAAATCAGTTTGGTGTAGAAGACT
The DNA here is from genome assembly GCF_023721935.1 of Panthera uncia. Taxonomy (NCBI): domain Eukaryota; kingdom Metazoa; phylum Chordata; class Mammalia; order Carnivora; family Felidae; genus Panthera; species Panthera uncia. The sequence goes on along the minus strand of NW_026059675.1, from coordinate 20,449 downwards.
TTGCCAGTATGATGAGGTAGCTGCAATGATGATTTAATAAAAAATGAAAATTTTACAATCATAATTTTTTCAAAGAAGTCTAATATTGGTGCACAAGGAGGATGATTTTGTACTTCCCATGCTTCTCTGTGACAAAGAAGAGCTGAAATAACCTGTGTGTATGATAATAGGTGGTTCATTGGAAAAATGAAGTAACCAGTAATAGAGGATTAGTTGGAAGAACGTAAGTGGCAAAAATAGGTTAGTTGAAATGAATTAAACACACTTTACACTGTTCCAAAAATAAAATCATAGCCAAACATAGATCTTTTCTGGAGAAAAATACCAACAAGTACATAAATGTTATTTGGAAAACTTCTAACATACAAACATATGTACATACAAGTATATAAACACTTTTCTAAGTAATATATGTGTACATGTTGGTATTTTTCTCCACAAAGGATTTATGCTATGTTTGGCACAAAGCAAAAAATGTTTGGAATTTGGATGATAAGTTTTTAAGTGTTTCATCACATTGGCCATTAAAGTGGCTCCAAAATTTCTCTCCTAAATCTTGGAAGGAAAGGTGTAATATTTAAAAATGAAATGGAATAAACCTGTGGGATATTTCAAAAAAAAAAAAAGATAAATATGCTTAAAGACATTTGAAATGTTTGCCAAACTGTCATATTATGCATTCAAGTAGCAATACTTGGAGAATCAGTGATTGGGGATATTCAGTTTGAACATGATTGTGATTAATCTTTTGCCTTGATCATCTTTTTAAATCCTCTCATAGCTGGGGCTAATTGTTAGGGTGAACCAGAAGTGACATGGCATTCAACCAGAAAGTGCTAGATAGACTAACATCCTCATGTACATGAGACTGTCTAGTGTGTGTGTGTGTGTGTGTGTGTGTGTGTGTGTGTGTGTATGTATATATTTATAAACATTTTAGAGAGTGAGAGAGAGCATGAGTAGGGGAGAGGGGCAAAGGGAGAGAGAGAATCCTAAACAGGCTCTAAGCTGAGGCTCAACATGGGGCTTGATCCCATGACCCTGGGATCATGACCTGAGCTGAAATCAACACTCAACAGACTGAGCCACCCAGGCACCCCAAGGGACTGTTTAGTTTTAAAACTAAAAGTCCTGTAGCAGGAGTATAGACTAATTTAAATGTTGAACTTTGGGTGACTCAAAGTAGAACAACAAAGGCCCAGCCTTTTGTTACAGCTCTACTCCTGTGTCCTTGGTTCTCTACTCTTTTTGAGCCCATTTACCGTCTTGGGGATTTAGAGGTTTCCTGAGCCGTCCTAGAGCCAAGAAGCTCAGAAATCAACCGGAGGTCGATAAGGACAATTAGCTGGAGAAGGAAGCAGTATAAGACCTCTGAAGGAGTAGGGTGCAGGAAAAGGAGAGCTGAGATCATAGGATTAATAGAGTGGCCGATATTTCCACTCCTCTGTGCAAAAGAGATTTCATATTAATACAATTAAGACATCATTATTGGGGTGCTAGGGTGGTTCATTTGGTTGAGCGTCCAGATCTTGATTTCAGCTCAGGTGATGATCTCATGGTTTGTGGGATCAAGTCCCTCCTCAGGCTTCATGCTGACATCGAGGGAGCCTGCATGGGATTCCTCTGTCTTTCTGTCTCTCTCTCTCTCTGCCCCTCCCCTGCTCATGTGTGCATGCTCTTTCCCAAAATAAATAAAATTAAAAAAAAAACACATCATTACTGTTCAAATAGAGCCAGAACACAAGCAAAGGTAGGACAATAAAAAAATATTTTCTGAGTAAAAACCTGAAAGGAAAAACAGAACAAAACCAAAAACCAAGGAGCACAAAACTCACCCTTACAATCAGTCTTAGAAATGGTTATTCTCTGCCAAGGAGAGGGAACACCCAGGAGAAGCACAAAAAGCATCTCAAAGAATGAGGAGGAGGCGGAGGAGGGATAGGTTAGATAATCACACAGTGTGTGATTACATTTTGGACTTGGTGAGGATGTTTGTGACTTTCTTTGGTTGGAAAAGATGGTTGAATGTTGGCTGTCAGCTGGAGCACAACAGACTTAAGGATGATTTACTTTGTTAAACAAGTGATGCTTTGTTGTGTTTAAGAAGGAAGTTGTTTTCAAGCAAGAAAGGACCTAGTAGTTATTTGCCCAAATTAATATCAAAATATGTTCTAAAGATATCTTGGCAAGTTTATCTGATCTCAGTTCTATCTGTCCGCTCGTCCGTCTGTCAATCAATCAAACGTGTAGTTTATTTGTTTAGTTTTATCTTGTTTGAGATTTGATTTTTAAAGTAAACACAGGACTTTTGCTTCTCATCAAGGTGGAGGAAAAAGTCTAGCTACATCTTCCCTAAATAACCATCCCAAACCAGATTTGTCTGAAACAACAAATGTCTGAAACAACAGTTTCAAGATACTGGACATTAGGCAATGAAGTATCTTTGATCCCTAAGAGATGAGGAACAAATGAGGTGAACCCTGTGAATGTCCCAGTTTACTGCCTGGAGAAATTTCCAGGCTGTGGTTCGGGGAGGGATTGATATAGAGGAGCCCAGAAAATGTTATGACAGAATTACTGAGTTACTAAAAAGAAAGAAGGAAAGAGAGCACATGCACGAGAGAAAGACTAAACCGCATACCACTGCAGACAGGAGACAGAGTTTTCTGTAAGGTCTCTGTCAGCTCTCCTGTAAGGAGGTAGACTCTCTGGAAGTATACCAGCATGGGGCAAAGAGGGAGGTCAGCAGATGAAAAGGTGCAGAACTCAACAGAAGTGGAGGAGCAAAGCCAGGGCTAGATAAGGACTCCATCAATTTTTTAATAAGGAGAGATTGATAGTTAATACTAGAGCCACAGTGTGGCTTGCCTGGTAAATTATTTGCAGCTTGTTTTCTGGTATATATGCTTAAGGACATAATGAACAGTCCACAATTTATTTTATAGGATGAGGTGCCTTTCTCTTGAGTTCCCATTTGTTTTTAAAAGTCCTAAGTAAAGTCTTCCTTAACTTATGAGGAAGGAGTCTGAGTGTGACACAATCATCATTTGTCGCCCCTTATCCCCGGTGCCCTCCTGCCCTCTCTAGGGAAGGAGCCTAAGGAGGACTCATTCTTATTTGAGTGTAGCTTGACCTCCACATTTCTACTGATAAGAGTTAAGGAAGCAAAAGTGAGTTTGTGAAAGAGAAAATGTTAAAAAAAAAAAAGATAAAATGAAATTCATAGAAGGGTGTGTGTGTGTGTGTGCGTGTGTGTGTGTGTGTGTGTGTGTGTGTGTTCTTAAATGAGGTGGGATTTTCTGGAAGATTTTATATCAGAGGTTTCCTAGCACTTTAGATTAATTTTATATTTATATGTAATCTTCTAACTAGGTTAACTTTTTAATCTTTATATTATTTCTCAAGTAAAAAACTTATAAGCAAATAATGTGAGTTGAACTCCTACTGTGCACATATCATAGAGATGGCAAAAGGTGACTTCCTCCTCTGAGGGCTCTTGTGGTCTGAGAGTGTGGGGTTGGGGCAGAACGGTGGGTGGGGACAGAGCAGAGGGAAGCCAACAGGCAGGTAAACGCATACCAGATGGAATGTGGTAACTAGAGTCAGAATTGTTCTTTAGAGATTCTGTGAGTGAGACAGTTTTCTGACTTTTAGAAAGCAAAGAAGACCTTATATGGATTTATACTCAAGTGAAAAAGCATACCCACAAATCACATGGGAGTCTGTAGGTATGTGAGCTGCCCAGCACATGAAATGTCTTCTGCAGCTTCAGTTTAAAAACAAAGTCAAACACGAAGATGTAGGACAGACATTTTGTGAAATGTCACTTACTACACCTCACCATAAATAGCTGGGAACATCATAAAATTATTTTGGTGTCTTATGTGTGATGTTAGTGATTAGGCCTGAGTAAAAAGTCACGTTCCTGGAGTTGGTACGTCAGACCAACACCCCAAATTCCCATCAAGTTTGGTCCTGTGGCAGGAGAAGTTTGCTTTAGAATTTGGATTGAGTCACTCTCATGATGACTCTCCATCCAAGAACTGTGGCATTTTCTGGGGGGAGCCCCAGAATCAGAAGCAAGTGTCAACTGGTTATTTGTGAGATTTTCCAACTAGAAACAGTGCTGAGGTGGGTAAATAGAGAAGGGAGGGGATTTGAACTAGAGATAGCATTGAATGTGATGGCAAACACCTTGCTAAGCTGTGTTCTGAAAGTAAAATGGCAGCCCTTGAATAGGGGTCAGAAGAGGGTTAATGGGTAGGTTTTGTTAAAGAAAAATATTTAAAAAACTGTAAAAGTCAAAAGGTAGCCTTGCAGAAAGCGTCAGCTTTGTGATTAAGGTATCAAGGTACTAATTATTCATGGGAAGTTTGTCTGTTTGTCCAGACTTACGTGTTAGAGGCAGCTCTGTGAGTCACAGGATATTTGGTTGTTACAACCCGAAAAACTAGAATGGGCTTAGGAGCAGGATCCTTTAGGATTAGCAGAGACCCTATGAAATATTTCAAACATCCAAGGTTTTTTTTTTTTAAATGTTTGTTTATTTTTGAGAGAGAGAGAGAGAGAGAGAGAGAGAGCGAGAGCATGAGTGGGGGAGGGGCAGAGAGAGAGGGAGACACAGAATCCAAAGCAGGCTCCAGGCTCTGAGCTGTCAGCACAGAGCCCAACACAGGGCTGGAATTCATGAACCGCGAGATCATAACCTGAGCCCAAGTCAGATGCTTAACTGACTGAGCCCCCCAGGCGCCCCTTAAGTTTTATTTTAATGTTTATTTATTTTTGAGAGGCAGAGAGAGACAGAGCATGAGTGGGGGAGGGGCAGAGAGCGAGAAAGACACAAAATCACAGCAGGCTCCAGGCTGTCAGCACAGAGTCTGACGCAGGCCTCAAACCCACAAACTGCGAGATCATGGCCTGAGCCAAAGTCGGACGCTTACTGACTGAGCCACCCAGGTGCCCCGTTAAGGGTTTATTTTCTTGCATAAATGAAGTCTGGGAGTATGTTGCCCAGTGATGGTATGGCAGCCGCACAGAGTCCTCAGGAGTTTGGACTATTCCAGCTTACAGCATGTCCATCCCAACCCTTGTATTTACAGTCCAAGATTGTGGCTGGAGCTCCACCTGTTATATTCCAAAAGCGGGAAGGAGGGAGGACAGAAGGACTTTTCTTCTTCCTTTTGAGGAAACTTGCTGAAGTACCACACAGTTCTTAAGTTTTATTGGTCAGCCTTAGTCACAAGGCCATATCTACCTTTAAGGAAGTCTGGGAAATAAATTCTTTAACGGACTCTATGGTTGCTCTGAATAAGTTCTGGAATTCAGGGTTTTGCATTTACTGAGGAGATGGGAGGAGAACAGATTTTAGGAAGTGATTGCCATCTTTGCCAAGGAAGTTGCAATTGATTTTGAAAATGGACAGAAGTAGGGGCACCTGGCTGGCTTAGTTGGTTAAGTGCCCGATTCTCGGTTTCGGCTCAGGGCTTCATCTCACAGTTCACGAGTTTGAGCCCTGCGTCCAGCTCTGTGCTGACAGTACGAGTCTGCTTGGGATTCTCAATCTCGCACAGATTCCTAGAGATCTTTGTCTCTCTTGAAAGGCAAAAGCATGCCCTTTAATTAGAACAGTCTTTTGTGAAGCATTTGGGAAAGAGACCATCTGCATGCAGGCTTATACTGTGTCTTTGCATTGATTCTTAGTACCTCTTATGCTTGCAGAAGAGTTTTAAGTTTTCCTTTTGAAGTAATCAGATTTTTCTGTTAATGCTAATGAACAAAATTACTCATAAGGTCATAACTTGTAGATGAAGGATGATTTTTCTCAGAAAACTTTCAGGGCAGCTGAATACCAGGAAGTCCTCTGTTACAGTGAGTCACCTTTTATATCACCCTCATCCTTACTCTCAACCCCAACCCCGAACTTTTATCCATCCAATTTTAGTTGTCTTTTGAGAACTACCTAAAACTATTCCTGTTCTATCCTCTCCTCTGCTTGCCATCTTTCTGTTCTTTTCTGAGGATTCATTTTTCCGGACTGAAAAGCCCTTATACTTCTTCAGCTGTTTCCCAAATAACATGATTTGGGGAAAGAAATAAGGAGGAAAATAACATTTTTGTGGGGGCTTATTATGTGCTGGATACAATGCTAGGACTTTTATATGCATTATCTTATTTCAACCTTCACAACAACCCTGTGTGGAGGCTGATATGCTTTATATTCTGCAAGTAAGGAATCAGGTTTATGGAGGTCGCCTATACAGGTCATCTCTCTAAGTTCCTACTTTGAACCAAAGTGCAGGCAGAATTTGGTCTTGGTATGTTGGGGGACAAGACTGTACTCTTCCACCATACCTTGCTGGTCAATCTTCTTGGTCACTCCATTCTGAAGATGCTTGGTTTCCTCAGCTACAAAATAGGACTCATTCCCTAACTACCTCAGGAAGAGACTTCAGGTAAGAGTGATGTACCTGAAATTGACCTTCCCCTACCCCAGACTTAGGGTAGGTGGGCTGGTTTTGCCAATTCTCTGCATGGGTGAGCAGGCAGACGTGGAGCCAGAGTCTGCAGAACAGTAGAGAGGGCCATAGTGGGTCTTAGCCCATGAATAGGAATGCCAGTGGGACTATCTTGAAGGGCAGTTCAGTCAAGTACTATTACCAGCAGCTTTATGGAGACTTGAAGGCTGGGGAAACTCTTCTTCCAGTGGGGATGATGAAACAGCTTCCTGCATCATACAGCTGCCTTCACATAGCTGGGTTATTGTATTCTTTATTGACACTAATGGAACTTATGCCCCTTGCCTGTGTCTGTACTATTTCTGTTGTTGTTGTTGATCATCATTGCACTTTTCAAAATGCTCTCTCTACTGACCAAGTAGTTCATAAGAATTAATAGCAATTAATAGGAAATATGTAGGAAACTTCTTCATTAGCATGATGAAGCTAGATGGCAATGTTATTGGTTTGTATGATTTAATCTTCAAAAACCAGTCTACCACAGGGACGCCTGGGTGGCTCAGTCGGTTAAGCATCTGGCTTCGGCTCATGTCATGATCTCACGGCTTGTGAGTTTGAGCCCCACGTTGGGCTCTGTGCTGACAGCTCGGAGCCTGGAGCCCACTTTGGATTCTGTGTTTCCCTCTCTCTCTGCCCCTCCCCAGCTCACGCTATGTCTCTCTCTCTCTCCTTCAAAAATAAATAAAACATCAAAAACAAAAACAAAAACAAAAAAACCCCAAACCAAACCAAAACCAGTAACAAACCAGCATGCCACAGGCAGAAACAGTTAACATTTCTCTGGAATTTTATAGAAGAAGGAAATTGAGGCATAGAACAGGACCATGTAGCTAGCTTTCAGATCCTTTGGGGGAAATTTGCTTCGGAGCCCCAAATTTGAACATTTCACTGTAGGCACAGTGTGGGTTTTAGAGACAGTTCAGTTATCAGTAAAGCATAGTATGTAAGAGTGCCCACCATTCATACAACCTTGGGTGAGTTATTTTTAGATTCTTTATTATTAAAAAACCCTTTTAAAAAATGTTTATTTTTGAGAGAGAAAGTATGAGCAGGAGAGGGGCAGAGAGAAAGGGAGACAGAGAATCCAAAGCAGGTTCCATGCTGTCAGTGCAGAGCCTGATGTGAGGCTCGAACTCATGAACTGTGAGATGTCCTGAGTTGAAATCAAGAGTCGAATGCTTAACCAACTGAGCCACCCAGGTGTCCCCTTAGCTTCTTCAAGGTTCTGTTTCTTCATCTCAAAATGGAGATGGTAAAAGGACCTACCCTCAAAGGTTTACTTTGAAGACCAGAGAGATTATTATTATGAGCCACTAGGATGATGACTGGCGCATGTTGACTGGCATATGAATGTTTGTTTAGAAAATAAAAATTAGCTTTTGCTACAAGAGAAAATGACCCATGAGACTGTGAGATTGGAATTTCCTTACTCCTTACCCTATTTTTGTCACCAATGACAGCATTTTATAGGGCCTTGATATTTTATAGCTTATTGTATAATTTCATGTGCATTATATAATTTTGCCTGCACAGAATTCTGTGGGCTAGGTTCTGTTAGCTCCTTTTGAAGTTAAACATGCTGAGGGTAGGAGACGCAGAGTAATTTGTTTCATCTCATACACCTAGAAAGTGACTACTTTCCTACTAGTACTATTGATTGTTATCGTTTGTATGGCACTTCCCTTGTGCCAAGAAGCCTGTTTTTGTTTTTTGTTTTTTTTTTTGTAATGTTAACTCTAACTCTCTTAACAAGCCTGTAAGGTATTAAACCCATTTTACAGGTGGCAAAAGTGAGGTGTAGAAGGGTTAAATAACTTGCTTCAACACCCATGACTAAGTAATGGAGTTATCAGAATTCAGAACCAGGTCTGCTTGAGACCAAAACCCTTGTTGCTCCAATGTACGGACTCTTAGCTGCCAAAAGAAAAGATGGATTTTTGGTTCTTTGGCTGTAAAGGCTCTGGTAACAAGGATTATGTCTTTTCATCTTTATATTCCCCAATCACAGTGCCTGATACCAAGCCCAGTGTCTGGTGTGATGAATACAAGCTGATTTAAATGGAATTGGCCCCATGTTCGCCATCTCTCCTCCTTCTAGCTAGGTAAGATAAGTGGCTAGAAACCTGGACCTTGGTTCAGCTGCAGCTTGGTGCCAGGTCTTGACTGAATGTAGTTTCTGAAGTTGTTTAGTTTCTTCTCAATCACTGGATGTCATCAGATATTACTTCCTTTGCCTTTTTTTTGGCTCTTCATTGGGAAACTGCTCAATGTTATGATTTCCCTCATCCATAGCAGAACAAGGGCTCAGTAATGCAACGATAATTGAATTGTTAAAGAAAACATGCTTTGATGAAATGGAAACCTTAGTTCTTAGCCAATTGAGAACATTCAGAACTGGGGCTGTGGGGAGCACAATGGGTGGATTCAGCTGTGCTATCAATAATTAAAAAGAATTGTAGGGAGAAGTGAGATGGACAGTGTTTAGAGGGGAATGAGGCTCCAAAGTAAACAGTCCTTGGACACTCAGTAGGCAAATTGGGCCTCGAAGGCCATGACTCAGGTGGATTGTACCCAAAGGTTGGGTTGAACTTACTCCCTCTTAATTCTCACTTGCACAGTGGAGGATTCTGAGACTTGGATATGGCAGTGGCTAATAAAATCATAAATTGGTAGCAAGTCCTAGGCTGGGACCCAGACTCTTTCATTCTCCTTGAGGGGTTCTTTTCATACAAGATTTGTGATTGATGGCTGTGGGGGGTGATGAGAACACTCTAAGGATAACCCCCATGCCTCTGACTGTAATGCTGAAGGAAGGAGAAAAAGAAGTAAGTGAGAGTATTGTATTTGACAAGTTTATTCATGCTGCTAGTGAGGTATTGGTTTTTATTGTCAAACTGTGTTTCAATGGTGATGTTTCAGTGGAGTCTTTAAGGTAGCCATATTGTAATGCTTTGGAGATGAATGATAATTGAGCTAGTAGACAGAACTAATGTAAATTACAATGTCAATATATTTGGTGAAGGGAATAATCAAGAGGCAAGATGGGTACCAGAAGGGGCAAATGAGAGTTTGTTTGTTTGTTTTTAGGGATCTAAGACATATGCTTATTTGTAGGCTGAGGAGAAGAAGCCAGAGTGGAAGTAATTGAGAACAGGTATTAGAGGGGATGGCAGATGGAGCACAGTCCTGGAAGAATTCTGGTCCAGAGGGCAATGGGCTAGCTCTGGAGGTGAGGAGATGGACAAACAAGCAAAGGAAATAAGAAAGCATGAGTACTTTGTTTTCTATTTTTATTTTGGAGAGAGAGAGTGCACACATGCACTTGTATGAGTGGGAGGAGGGGGACAGAGAGAGAGAGAGAGAGAGAGAGAGAGAATCTTAAACAGCCTCCACACTCAGTGTGTGAGCCCGATGCAGGGCTCAATCCCACAACTCTGAGATCATGACCTGAGCGAAATCAACAGTCCAACACTCAGTCAACTGAGCCACCAGGCACCCCAGCATGAGTACTCTTATATTTAAATTTAGAGGAGGAGGGGCATATGGCACTAGTGTTGAAAGTCTTTCCTCTTCTCTGTGAAGTAGGAAATATTCATTGATAAATTGGGTTGGACTTTAATAAGGTTTGTACCACTCATGGGAATTAAGATCAGACAAATGTTCACATAAGAACATAAAGATAAGGAATAATATATGAGTTAGACAAATTCTCATTTGTCTTTTGGAAGTGTGAACAGAAGGGATAATACCTGGCTTTTCTAATTGTTTTGTCTCATTTGGGAACAGAAGTGAGCAGTTGGTCTTGAGCCAGGATGCTTATGGATGTGTACACGTAACTGATGTTTTTGCATGCTTGTTAAACCTACCAGAAAACTGCCTCCTGCCAAATTATTACCATTCCCTGATCAATCTTGGGCTCCTAATCTGTCTAGACCAGTGGGGGTGTATTCCCACCCTCTGCTACGATGCAGCCACCTCTGAGATGTAGTGTGACATCTTATGACAGAGCCAGGAAATTCTCCTTCTGGAAAGGATGAGGCTGATGAAACCAGTGTTTCTGGGCTGGAATCTCTGTCTCCCCTAAGACTGAGAAGAGTGTGGATATCTGGTTGTCCTTTTCTGAGCCCTCTGCCCATTGTGCCTTGATTTCAGCCACATGTCACAAGGTGCCCAGTCAGATTTGATCTGTGACGCTTATAAAGCCTGAGTGTTGCAGTAGAAAGAGTTTCAGTTTGGAGACAGATATGCCTGGGTGTAAGTCCTGGCTGCATCGTGAAAGACCTGAGGCTCTAGTGGAGACTCATTTGACCTGTGTGTCAGCATGCTTCCCAGTGAAAGGTGATGATGGTGTCTCCTTCGGTTAGTACAAAGGTTCATTGAGCAGATTATATAGGTCAGTGAATAGAAAAAATGATATGTAAGATAAAGTGCTTTTATTAAGAAGTGGGGGAGGGAGCAGTTGTTTACTGACTGCCATTTGTGTGCCAGACGTCACACTATGTGCTTCACTTTCATGGTCACATTTCATCTTGTGGGAAAAACTCTGAGTTAGTTTTATTATCCCAACTTCATAGGTGATGAAACGTACCCAAGTGTGGGGTGATCCTTTGTCCTTTTTGCTTGGGACAGTCCCGGGTCATACCTATTGTCTCAGAATAATCATTAATAAACCTTTCTTTCACTGTCAGAAACTTGGGATACAGATTATATGGTCACCCTGTGTGAGGGTGAGGTCCTGAGGTCAGATAAAATCCTGCCTTTCTTCCTTTGCAGGTGTAGGTGGGAAGGATTTCCTTGGCGCAACTTTGTGTTCTCGCTCTGCCCTGCAGTCAGGCTGTACTCCTCTGCCTCAAGGGCAGGAGAGAGAGTTTCTGCTAATCTGCTTAGCCCTGCCTTGTATACTCTTAGCAAGGTCAGTTCATCCAAGAGTAAACGTCAAGAAATGAAGCTATAGTAGGAGAGAACCATTAGTTAGACATTTGTTGGATTGATTGATTGATTGGTTGATTGAATTGATTCATTCATTCATTTTCTCATTTACTGACTGCTTACTATTTGTAAGACCCAGTGGCAGATACAACAGAATATAAGAAGCTAAACACCACACAAATCCTGTCCTCAAGAAGCTTGCAGGGTGTGTGTGTGTGTGTGTGTGTGTGTGTGTACGTGCATGTGCACCTGTCTGGCTTAGTTGGTGGAGCATGTGACTCTTTTTTTTTTTAAGTTTATTTATTTATTTTGGGAGAGAGAGTGTGCACACAAATGGGGGAGGGGCAGAGAGAGGAGAGAGAGCATCCCAAGCAGGCTCTGCAATGTCAGTGTGGAGTTCGATGCGGGGCTCGAACTCACAAGCCGATGAGATCATGACCTGAGCCGAAGTCAGATGCTTAACTGACTGAGCCACCCAGGCACCCCTGGAGCATGTGACTCAGTCCCAGGATCATGAGCTGAAGTCCTACATTGGGCGTAGAGCCTACTTTAAAAAAAAAAAATAAAAAATAAAAAACAACAAAGATATTTGTATGTTAACTAACTGGAATTTAAATAAAAACTTGAACAAAAATTAAAAGAAGCTTGCAGTCCAAAGGACAGATGCAGTGAATTGAGATGCCAGGCTGAAAGTGCAGAGTTTAGGGGACTGGTCAGGGATTGCATCATTAGGAGTTGACAAGAAAGACTACTTCCTGCTTACAATAATTTGGATAAGTTTCTTATAGGAGTTAGCCTTAAGACTAACTTTGAAGATTTGGTAGGATGGGAGCCCACACACAACAGGGGAAAGGGCTCTCAGATGGATCACCAAAAGCAAGGCAGGAAGGACATCTTAAAATCAGGTGCTAGGAGCCGTTCAATTTTATTAAAATAAAGATAATTATTATTTTATTAAAATTTATAATTTTATTAAAATTAATATAAGTAGTCTTTATTTACTTTCCCTAGTAAAGTGAGTAAAGTGAGATTAGTAAAGTAAGAATGGGGAAAGTTAAGTGAGAATATTTGATTGGGTTTACATCATGGATGCATGAATCCTGGACTAAAAAAACTTAAACTTTAATCTGTTTATAGCAGATACACATATAAAATACATTACTTAACTTATCTATTTCTATTGTTTTAAGTTTGTCTATTTTGAGAGAGACAGACAGAGCGAGCGAGTGAGCAGAGAGAAAGGGAGAGAGACAGAATCCCAGGTAGCCTCCGCACTTTCAGTGCCGAGGCCAATGTGGGGTTTGAACTCATGAACTGTGAGATCTGAGCCGAAGTTGAGTGCTTAACTGATTGACCCACCCAGGAACCCCTTATCTACTTCTATTTGTAGCAGGAGAGCGAAATGATCAAATATGGTGGTTTAGTGGGGATGGTCTCAGGTCAAAGGAGACTAAAGGCGTGGAGAGAATTGCTGAGTGTGCTGTTTCAATAAGAAAATCTGTCTATGAAAAGACAATAGTAAAATTAATCTCAATTAAAAATTTTGCAGGGTATGGCAATTTTTGTTTATATACACACAGACCATGAGATACAGAGTATGGTGTTCTTAAGTGTAATGGCTGTTGAAGAGATATTTAATGGTGTGACCCAGGAAATATTATGGAGCTGTAAATGAGGATTTTTTTTTTTTTAAATTTAGACTCTGAGTAGGAAAGGAATTTTTGAAGCAAAAGAGGATTGAGCTCCCACACCATCCACAGTGTAGAGAACACTGGTGAGGACGGAGAGATGGCAGCTGCTAAAAGGACAAGAATATAGAATTCCCAGGTCAGAGAGACACAGAGCTGGCTATAGCTTCCCTCAGCCATTCTGATTAACAAGCTTAGCAGTGGTCCTCAAAAACTTTGCTTGACATCAACAGTAAATCTTCATGAAAATAGTCAAAATGGTAACAGTGCAATCGGTTTCTCAAGAACCTAACAGCGGAAATAAAACCTAATAGCCGTTCTATACATCTGTTAGTTAGAATAAGAGCAGAGGGAACTGAAGACCATATTTGACCTAAGACCCCAATGATAAAGCTTTGGGAACAATGCACTCTTTCTAAAAATTGCTAGAATTCCAGTCATTGGAGATTGTACACAGACAATAAGAGCTTTGTATTTTGTGGAAATAGCCAGACTTCTTTGGTAACCGCTGAACTGAAGAGTTCAGTAATGTATTAATTTAGTAACGTATTAATTAGTAATGTATTAATTTAAAGCCCAATTTTAGTAATCTTTCATAGCTCAGTAAGTAACTAGGATGTAGTCCTTAGATATGTGTGGATATGAAAACCTATGGAATAGTTTAATATTTGCCAAGTAGAAACAGTTCATTCATTGCTCATTAGGGGCCACTTTGGAGTGAAACATGCTGCCAGCATTTCTTACAGCAATTTAGAGGGAACTGCTGCCATCATAGAAATCAATTGTAAAGACTCAGTAATTTGATCAAGAGTATTAGCAATAAGATTTAGAAATGATGGTCCTAGAGATTAAAAAAAAAAACACAAAAAACACAACACTTCTCCAACCTAGGTCAAATCATGTGAAAGAAACAATCAATGTCAGCCAAAGAGCTGACACCAAAGAGCATCTAGACCTGCAGGGCACAGTGATCTAGACACTGTGATGTCCCTGGAGCCAGTCTGGGTGGGGATTTTCCCCAGCCACATGCAAGGGCCTTGGGGACTGAAATCAGGACCTATTATATGTCCCATAATAGAGCAACCAAATGTAGCTCATTTCAGAGCATAGGCTTGGCCATACTCAACAAAAATCTTGCCTCTTCATAAAACTATAATCTGAAAAAACAAAATGAAACAAAACAGCTCTGCTCTTGTAATACAGTAGAAGCCCTCTTATCAGATATGATTGGGACCAGCAGTTGATTGGTGTTTTTGACAAGTTGGTTAAAGTGGGGATAAAATGATACATGTATACCATAAACACTTTATTTTAATGTAGACAACATACATGTACATGCCTTTGCCAGTCTTTTGATGTTGGGCCAGAACTTTTTTTTGGGGGGGGGTGGTGGTTCACTGACTGTAGTCATTTTTCTTCCATAAACCATAGCCATGATGCACAATCTATAATTGGACTTCTGCTTTCTTTAATGTGGAGTAAGAACTTAAAAACATTTGTGAAGCAACTTGGGTGTAATACCTTTCTAGACTTTATGATTTTTACTCCAATTATTGTTATCTTGCCCACACCTATTTCCAAAGCCATTTACTTAGTGACTCATCCATATTGAGTCTTTTCAAAGTATTCAAATAGTTTTTCATAAAAGTAGCTCTTTTTCAAAGTTTTATTTAAATTCTAGTTAACATACAGTGCAATATTGGTTTCAGTAGAATTTAGTGATTCATCACTTACATAGAGCACCCAGTGCTCATCATAACAAGTGCCCTCCTTAATACCCATCACCCATCTAGCCACCCACCTCCCTCCATCAACCCTCAGTTTATTCTCTATCTGTAAGAGTCTCTCTTGGTTTGTTTCCCTCTCTCTTTTTCCCCATCCCATATGTTCATCTGTTTGGTTTCTTAAATTCCAGATATGAGTGAAATCATATAGTATTTGTCTTTCTCTGCTGACTTATTTCACTTAACATAATACACTCTAGCTCCATCCATGTCATTGCAAATAGCAAGACTTTGTTCTTTTTGAGGGCTGAGTAATATTCCAATGTATATGTATACCATATCTTCTTTATCTATTCATCAATCAATGGATATTTGGGCTCCTCTATAGCTTGGCTATTGTTGATAGCGCTGCTATAAACATTGGGTTGCATGTGCCCCTTCGAATCTGTATTTTTGTATCTATTGGGTAAATACCTAGCAGTGCAATTGCTGGATCATGGAGTAGTTCCATTTTTAACTTTTTGAGGAACCTCTATGCTGTTCTCCAGAGTGGCTGCACCAGTTTGCATTCCCACCAATAGTGCAAGAGGGTTCCCCTTTCTCTGCATCCTTGCCAACACCTCTTGTTTCTTGTGTTGTTAATTTTAGCCGTTCTGACAGGTGTGAGGTGGTATCTCATTGTGGTTTTGATTTGCATTTCCCTGATGATGACTGTTGTTGGGCATTTTTTCATGTGTCAGCCACCTGGATGTCTTCTTTGGAAAAGTGTCTATTCAGGTCTTCTGCCAATTTTTCACCAGGATTATTTGTTTTTTTTGGTATTGAGTTTGGTAAGTTCTTTATAGATTTTGGAAACTAACTTTTTATCCAATATGTCATTTGTAAATATCTTCTCCCATTCCTCAGGCTGCCTTTTAGTTTTGTTGATAGTTTCCTTCAATAAAAGCAACTCTTTATACATTCAGATTTTATTAGATTCCAAAAATAATTAAATTATGTCATTTTACTGGTAAGTACAGTTGGCATAAATGCACTTGGATGCATATCCAGATGACTCTTTGTAAGCCAACATCAGACTGGTGGAGGGCTTGGGGGAGTAGTCTGCTGTCTATTCTGTGTGCTTTAGGTGTCTGTCCATATGTTTTACAGAAAGATTGGATAGTATGATTAACTTAGCAAGGAGGCTAAATGGAGGGCATCAGACAAGTATAGGTCCCTGTACTTGTTATGTGTCTCTGCCTAAAACCTTAAAGATCCTAGTGCCAGGAGTGGGCAACTTGGATGAGTACCCCTTACTGCTTTACTGAAGTTTGGGAAAGACTATTATTCCTGTCTGGGTGAGTGGCATGTTATAAACGTTGTGATTTTTAACTGCTAAGTGGAAAGTTTCTTGAGGTCTTCATATTCCTTTAATATCCTTAGGTCTTGGCTGAGGGCTCTGTAAATTATAAGTGCTTGGCATGTGTTGTTTTGATGATTGAGTGACTTCCAAATACCTCCCACTTAAAAGTAAATTTTCAGAACTTTTTTTTTTTTAATACCTTTAAGAATTGAAGTGATGATCTCATTATCCCCATGTTATGGGTGAAATAACAGAGGCCAAAATGTCAAGGGATTTAGCCATGATCACCAGGCAGGGTAAGTGGAGGAGGTGGGAATGCCTTCAGTTTGACTTGCCTCACCAGTTATGTAACAGCAGTGCCTCTCAGTAGCAGAAGTCACACATGGCCTACCCTGGGTTTGAGCCTGACATTGTCGGTTACTTGCTGTGTGACTGTGGACAAATAACATGATATCCGGTGTTTCTGAGCTTCACCTTATTTACAGGTGAGCTAGGGATAAGAAGACTTAGCTTGCAGAGTATTAGGAGGACTACATGGGATACTGTAGGCAAAGTACTCGGCATACTGCCTTGACACAGAGTTGATGCTTAATAAAGGGTGGCAGGTTTTTTTTTGTAATTAATAAATAACAATGTTTCAGTGCTGATCTAAAAGTGACTATCCAGTCTTCCTGAGACTTCAGTGGATCATAGACCATTGTCCTGTTCCCTTACTTTCCCAGGTCATTCCAGAGTTGTGCTATTTTTGACTGAACCTTGCATAAATTTCTTTAATTTCTACACATTGCAAAGAGCTGGAACACTTTATTTCTCAGCAGCTGGAGACTTTTTGGTGGCTCCTGGCAGGTCTGCAAGCATGATAGTGCCTACTGGAAAAATGAGGTTCATCCGTAGCCTGGAAAGGTTAGGTTGAAGTAGTTGTTTGTGACAAGTAAAGAGACTACAGCTGAATTAAACTTAACTTTGCTATTTATGTTTTTCTGGGGCATTGTGAAAATAGAAACCAAAAATGTTGTGCAATGAGAAAATACAAGCATGAAGCCCAAGCAGGAAGTTAAAGACAATGAAAACACCAGTTCTTGTTCCATCCCTGGGAAAACAAACAAGCAACAAGCAAATCAACCACCACTGGAAAGCTTTAGAGTATACCCAAGAGAAATGTTTGCTTATGGACAAAGCCCACACTCCTCGGAACTATACATCATGCCCTTTGTGATTTGGCCCCATCCCAGTCATGTCCCATGATTAGCCCTCCCTTCTCACTCTCTCTTCCCCAAGTATGTGGTGCTTCAACCAAAGCAAGCCATTATCCTAAAAACCCATTGTATGCTTTCAAGCTTCTATGAGGTTGTGACTTCTATCCCAAAGGCTCCTCCTTTTTTTTTTTTTTTTTTTTTTTTTTTTTTTTTTTTAAGGCTCCTTCTCCTTATTTCTATCTGGTGAACACCCCTTACTCTTCAAATGAAATCTTCACTCTTCATCTTTTTCTAAACACCTTCACTCCTACCCTCAAATATTTCAGTGAAAAGTTAGTCATCCCATGATTGATAATCAGTAGCCTATTATACTCTTATACTCTGCATACTCTATTCTTTATCATTTTCCTCCTCCTTCTCCTCCTCTTTCTTTCTCCTCTCCTTCTTCTTCTTTTTCTTCTTCTAGTATCTGTTTTTATTCTAGAACTGGTAGCTACCAGACATATGTGACTCTTTACATTTAAAACTAAATTAATTAAAATTCAATAAAATTTCCATTCCCCAGCCACATTTTAAATGTTCAATAACTACATTTGGCTATAATGTTTACTGTGTTGGATAGTGCAGATATTGAATATTTCCATTATTGCACAAAGTTCCAATGAGTGAAGCTGTGCTAGAGTATAAGCTCCTTGAAGTTTGGGACCATGTCAAAATTACTTCTCCACCTGTAGAAACGAACCACATGTCTTGAGGTTAATGAAAGCTTGGGAGAATGAATGAAACTTAGCTAAGATTGTGGACTCTGATAGGAGGCTTGAATTCCCAATGTCTACGCTTTTCGAGAAAAGTGCCAACTATTCCCTTCAAATGTTCCAAAGCGTATCAAATGTAAAAATTTCCAGGATAGAAGCAGAAAAAGATGATTTTGGTAGGCTCTTGCATTCCTACTTTAATAATACTTTTCAAATGCATTTTCCAAAGGTGGTAGTGTCTTGAACAAAATAAGAACGAATGGAAGGGAAAACAAAGGCAGGTTTTTACCTTAGATGGATGTCATTTATAATCCCACATCTGTTCTAAGAGGCTCATTTGTGGGGAGAAGCTTTTGAAATCCTGAAACCTTGTTTTGACAGTTGGTCACTGAGGTGGCTGAATTTATCTTTGCCAAAATTCTCATAATTTTTGAGGGAAGCAAAATATGCCTCCATTCTATGAAGGAGACAAAACATTAAATGGATTCATTCTAAGGTTTTGAGACAAGGGCTTTTGAATCCTTTGCAGAGGTAGTGAAATTAGGATCAATGTAGCATATGATATCATTAAGAATCAGCTTCCATGCCAATTCATGTAAGGCCATTTAAAAATATCGCTCCTCTTTCCAAGATGATACTAATGTCATGGGACCTAGAAAGATCACATGGGTCCTAGAGCTAATTAGCCATCAACTCTGACTAGAACCTCAGTTTTCTAACTTCAAGCTCAGAGCTCTTTTCATTATGCAAGAATTTTCTTACTTACCTGAATCACTTGGATGCTCTTATTAAAAATAGCCAGACTTGCTGAATCAAAATCTACAGATTGGGAGTCTGAGAATTTGTATTTTTACCAAGTGTCCAAGGTGGTTTACTATATATTAAGATAAAAGGTTAAAAATTAAATTCCCTTTGGGGTTAAAAATCTCATTTTAATATATGTGGATCTTGCATATAAAATATCGTACCATTCAGTCACCTGGTTGGTTATATAATTTTATTATTTAATCTTAAAGATCTTACTGTTTAATCACCTGGGATTTAGAGTTGGGTCTGATTATTTCACACAGGTACAAAGTCACAGGCTCTGAGTTAAAAGAGATGTTGAAATCATTTCCTCTCATTCTCACTGGACACAGGACTTATTACTATACCATCCCTGGCAGAGGGTCAAGTAACTATTAATCGATTAGCTTCATTCCTCTATGCAGAAACTTCTTGCATTGCTGGGTTGTTTCTCTTATTAGAAAGCACTTTGTTCTGTTGAGCTAAAATCTACCTCCATCTTGGTCTGATTAGGACTTCCAGCGCAATAAGGAATGTGATTTAGTGTCCTAAGAAGTTGGCTCTCCTGGCTGGAGGGAACTTAGAGATCACATGGTTGAATCTTCTCATTGTTCAGATAAGGAAACTGACATACATTTTTTTCAATGTTCATTTAACAAATAATTTGTTGTGTGCTTATTCTTTGGCAAGCCCCAGACCATGGGGACCCAGGAATAAAAGTGGACTTGGACGTTGCTGTCCTGGAGGTTACAGCCTGTGAGGAAGACAGACAGATACTGGTTAAATTATCACAGCAGTATGTCATTTAGCAACACCCTGATAAATGCTATGGAGGAAATAAAGAGTAGACAGTGAAGATATCTAATGGGGGCCTGTCTGATTTGGGGGTCAGGGAAAGCATCCCGAGTGAAGCTATCCCTAAGATGGTCAAAAGAGTGGAGAGCGGATGAGGGCAGGCAGGAGCCTTTTAGGTTGAGGAACAGCATCTGCAAAGGCTGTGAATAAGGAGGGCAGGAGTTTGAGACAATGAAAGGCTGGAGCTCAGGGAACAGTGGGGAGATAGGTGGGATGAAACTCGAGTAGGGGCCAGAGTCTTTTGTGCCATGGTAAGGATTTGGTCTTTATCTGAGGGCTAAATGGGGAGCCATGATAAGCTTGTGTTTTTAGGGGTCAATTGGGCTATAGTGCAATTCTTGAATTGGAGGCCAGTCTGAGTGGGTGTGGACACCAGTGATGAATGAAGAACTTACTGCACACATTTAGGTGAGAGACAAGGGTGAGAGGATTAAGGTTTTGGTAGTGGATGGAGAGGAGTGGTCAGATTTGAGACATACTCAGGAGGTAGAAGTAAAACTTGTGATAGATTGCATTTCTGTGGTAAGAGAGGGTTTTTATTTTTATTTTTTATTTTTTTTATTTTTATTTTTTAAAAATATAATTTATTGTCAAATTGGTTTCCATACAACGCCCAGTGCTCATCCCAACAAGTGCCCTCCTCAATGCCCATCACCCAC
>NW_026059674.1:0-40644 GCF_023721935.1 Panthera uncia | reverse complement strand
CCCTTCCTTCATTCACGTGCATGTGCTCTCTCTCTCTCTCTCTCTCTCTTTCTCTCAAAATAAATAAACATTAAAGAAGAAGAAGAAGAAGAAGAAGAAGAAGAAGAAGACGACAGAAGGCAGTGGGCAGAAGAAGTGGGGCCAGTGACATCTGTCCTTTATATCAGGAAAGCAAAGATTTGTCAGAAACCCCTGTAGAATTCTGCTTATCCCTCATTGGAACTCAAACTGTTTCACAAAGCCAGCCCTAGCTGCAGCAGAGCAGGAAGGCAAATATTAGACTTTTCTAGCCTTTATAATGGAGGATGCCAAAGGAGGTGGGTTTTGAGAATGGGAGTTAGGCTAGCTGACCAATGGCGTCTGCCACATGTATGTCCTCTGATTCTCTTAGAAGTCATCAGCTTTCACTACCACTCATTGATGTTGTGCTCTTTGGGACTCTTTTAAGGCAGAACCTGGCAAAAATATGAAGTTTTGCATCATTTATAAATTTCTCCAAGTATCACAGCAGTGGGCCTGTGTTGTCTCTGACAGGCTGTCTGTGCCTGGGGAAGAAGTATTTGCCTATGGTGTCAGAGAAAGCTTTTGAATCCAGTTGTTTGGATAGATTTGAAAAAAAGTGCAAACAAAAATGTCTATCCTTGGTTTAACTTTTCGCTCTTGTTTATTCATGGGTGCTTCTAAGAGCTTTTGCAAGTAAACCTTCCAAATCTTAAACTAAGTGTGGTAGGCAAACTATCTCAGAGTTTACAATTTACACCATGGATCAAGAAGAATAACAATCCATTAATTCTGATGAGGTAACCTCATTAAAGGGGGCATGTGGAATAAACAAGGGGGGGATTCTAGCAAGTTTGAAAACTGGAAGGCACACTGTCTTCTCTCTGTGCCGGTATATCCACAAACACCTCTCTAGTTCAGGGACACATGGCAGGATAGACTATGATACAGTTGGCCTGAAGGCAGTGCAGAGTAGTGACTAAGATGTGAGCTCTGGAGCCAGACTGTCTATCCTCACGTCCTACTTCTGCAGCTTACTAGCTGTGTGACCTAGGACAAGTTACTTAGGCTCTCTGTGCCTCCAAATGGGGCAATAATAGTAACTCAGCTAATATACATAAATATATGTAAAGCACCTCCCCCACAGTATACAGAATAATTGAGAACTATTAGCTCTTCTTATTATATAGTGATATTATATATAATGATAATGCTCACCAAGGGAAGCAGACTCCTTACTTCTCCATCTTTCCCTTCCTGTTGGTGCCCATCTCTTTTGGACATTTCCTTGTTACAGAGGAAGCATTCATAACTACTTGCTGATGTTTAGGGGCTTCAGAGGTAGCGGAACTCAATCACTCTGTGTACACTGTGTCATGCGATATGTGCTATTATCACACTTTCACAGAAAGAAAAGGGAATTGAGCATAGAGGTAAAGGAACTTGTCCAAGCCACACAGTTCATAAACTTGTTGGAGTTAGAATTAGAACTCAGGTGTTTGGGACTCTTTAAGTCCTGTCCTTATTCCCATTGCGGCATTATTGAACTGAGTACAAGGCTCAAGTTAGCTTTTTTATGTGCGTGTCTTTCTCTCTGCATATAATTTTCTCATGCTCTGAGAGAGAGATTTGAGTCATGGACATCTTTTAGGACATCTGCACAACTCGCAATTAACCCTCTTTTTCTGAAAACTGTACCAGTGTCCTGATAAAGGAGGGCCCCAAAGGCTCTATAAAGGTAATGCTTATAAAGTGTAGTTAGCACCCGATAAACTTTAGCTGCTAGTATACTGTTACATGAACCCACCTTCTCTGGCCAAGGTTGAATGGGCCAGTTGGATTCTCTCAAAAATTTGAAAATCAGATTCTGAGATAGCCCGGGTAGACCCAGCATGTTATTGAAATGGAGCTGATGGAAGTTCAAGAGCAGTGAAATATCCATCTGCCCACAAGGGTTGGCAAAGGCATGGAGTGTTGCCCTGCAGAGAGAACAGAGGAGATAAAAAAGGCTAAGTGGAGGGAGAAGTATGAGGTAGAGGCAAGTACTGACTGAGAAACATGGGGCTTCTTCAGTCGTGTGTCTAGTCCCTTTCACAATCCCTGCCTTCCGTGTTTGTGAGCAACCCTGTATCCTAATACTAATGTGCCCACATCTTATTTTGTTCGTGTATTAAGCTAGCTTAAATTGTTCTTTTGTCACTAGCGACTAAAACAACCTCAGTGAAGACAGTTTGATTGGGATGGACATTGTAGTTATTGACTGAAATAATCGTTTTAGATTATCTGGGTACTGTATTTAGTCGCATAGGTTAGGAATTCGCCTATTCAATGCCATAAATGTAATTCAGGTACCCTAACACAAACTTGAGAAAGTTCCCACTCTTCCTGGCCAATTGCTAAATCTCCTCAAAGTTAAGAATACACAACATTGTTTCTCATCACAAAATGTTGTGTGTATATGAGTGTGGGTCTAAAATACCTGCGGTTATACTTTATTCTTGTGGAAATCTCTATTCAAGAAAGTTCTCGGGGTGCCTGGGGGGCTCAGTCAATAAAGCATCTGACTTTGGCTCAGGTCATGATCTCACAATTCATGGGTTCAAGCCCCGCACTGGGCTCCGGGCTTACAGTTCGGAGCCCGGAGCCTGCTCTGGATTCTGTGTCTCCTTCTCTCTTTCTGCCCCTCCCCCACTCACATTCTGTCTTGCTCCGTCTCTCAAAAATAAATAAATGTTAAAAAAAAAAGCTACTTAAAAATTTTTTTAACATTTATTTATTTTTGAGAGAGTGAGACAGAGCAAGACAGAGCATGAGTGAGGGAGGGGCAGAGAGAGAGGGAGACATGGAATCTGAAGCAGGCTCCAGGCTCCAAGCTGTCAGCACAGAGCCTGACGTGGAGCTCGAGCTCATGGACTGTGAGATCATGACCTGAGCCGAAGTTGGTCGTTCAACCAACGGAGCCACCCAGGCGCCCCTGCTCCCCCACAAAAAAAGCTTTTTTTTTTTTTTTTTTAAAGAAAGTTCTAAATGCTTTGTTTCTCTGGATGTGCTCAGCCTTGCCTAAGCCATCTCTGAGCAGTCAGAATCACACTATGGCTCCCAGGCCAGAGAAAAGTCCAGACAGAAAAGCTTTATCTTGCAGCCACTGAATTGCATCTCTGGGTGGCTTCCATGGCCAGAAATGCTAATGCAGGAGACTTCATCCAAAGTCTCACAGGCCCCTAGCATTCAATACCAGTTATAGGATATAAAGAGATCCAAATGGATATGATTCCTAGAATTTAGTCTTTCTACATATGATTTCTTATTCTAAGAGGTATCTTAAGATATAAAACAATTCTAAAAACAAATAACAGGTTTTTTTAGGTGACAGCCTTCAAGCACAGTGGTTCTTGATCAGGATTATGTTTCAAGGTGACCTGGGAAGCTTTCTTTGAAATATACTTGACATCTGAGAATAGGGAAGACAGATATTGCTGTACAGTGTAGGTGGGTCTGTAAGTTGGTGTAATTTTTTGGAGGGCAATTCAATAGTGTTCATCAAAAATTTTAAATGTATATATATATATATATATATATATATATATATATATATATACACTAATGTGACTTAAGTAGGAATATATTCCATAGCTGTACTTGCACAGCGCCCAGATAAATATTTAAAAGAATGTGGGCTGAGCATTATTAGTAAACGGGAAAAATGTTGGAATATTATGAAGCCACTAAAAGGAGGTAGATTTTATGAAAATATAGGTAGATCCTATGGGAAAGAGGCCCAAATAATTAAGGAAATAAAGCAAATTGTAGAACAGGATATACATAATAGTATAATTCCATAATTTACCATAATAAAAGGAAGTATATATACACACACACACACATGCACGCACGCGCGCACACACACACACACACACACACACACTTTGGGTTTGTGCCTCCTTTGTGATATATATATATATATATACTTATATGTATAGGAAGCTTCTGAAAGAATATATAAACTGTCCACAGGGTTAACTTCAGGGGAGTAAGAAAAGCATGTTGTCTCAAAAAGAACTTTTTTTTTTACATTTATTTATTTTTGAGAGACAGAGCACGGGTGGGAGAGGGGCAGAGAGAGAGAAGGAGACACAGAATTTGAAGCAGGCTCCAGGTTCTCAGCTGTCAGCACAGAGCCTGACACAGGTTTGAACCTATGAACCATAAGATTGTGACCTGAGCCGAAATCAGATACTCAACTGACTGAGCCACCCAGGTGCCCCTCCACGAGAACTTTTAAAAGTATTTTATGCCATTTTTGTTACCTGCAAATAGAATAGTCTCAGTGATGACAATTTGGCTGGCAGGGACATTGTAGTTTCTGATAGAAATAAGTGTTTTAGATTATCACGCTCATTGTAAAATACAAAACTGATTCAGGCATGTTATAAAAAAGCATTTCAAACAATATAGACATTTATGTAATACAAAGGAAAATTTCCTTTTCCCCCCTTCCCCACCTAAATCCTTCCTTGGGAAGGGACTTTCTACTTTTCATGTTGTACCTCTCTGTCCTGTTTTTTGTTTTTACTATGAGCATGTATAACTTTCATAGATAATAGTTCTGTTTCACTAGGATCTTACCAAGCTGTATTGGATCAGAAAGTTTGGGGTTAGAGACCAGTCATATATATTTAAAAATAACTACCTAGAGGTGCCTGGGTGGCTCAGTCAGCTGAGTGACTGACTTTGGCTCAGGTCACGATCTCATGGTTCGTGAGTTCGAGCCCCGCTTCGGGCTCTGTGCTGACAGCTCAGAACCTGGAGCCTGCTTCAGATCCTGTGTCTCCTTCTCTCTCTCTGCCCGTCCCTTCCTCATGCTCTGTCTCTCTTTCTCAAAAATAAAAATAAACATAAAAAAAATTTAAAAATAACTACCTAGGTGATTCTGATGTACATTCTTTGTTAAGAACCATTGCTAGCTAGGATCATTCTTTGTGTCCTAAAGGTTTGCATAACTTCAAATAAAATGTCAAAATTTCCAACATGGGAGGGGTTCCCATCTCTAAGGATCTCAGTGGCTTTATAAGCATGAACAAATGGGAATTTTCAAAAGAAGGGCCTATCCTTGTGATATTCTAAAGAGCTGGTGGTTGAATTGACCATACTTGGTAGGAAATGAATCATGATTTCACACTAGGAAGGTATAGCAAGTGTGAGGTTTGCATACCTCTGTTGGCTCAGTGGCACAGTGTCCACCGCAGACATTGCTGATCAGTCTTCACACTCGTCGTAGTGAGACTTCACATAGCTCAGAATCATTTTTATCAGAACTCATCATCCAAGGTAACTACCTTCTACCCTTGGTTTGCAATGTCCAATGAAATCTATTTTAGTGACCTTCCATCTGTGATCTTTCTAGCATGATTTCCCCACTTGTTTAGAATACAAAACCCATCTTTCCTATGAGCAGCCCATTCCATGTGTGTTTCATAGGCCTGGGTACACTCCCTTCTTCAGCTACAGAAGTGGAAACATCACCTACGCTGTACCCATAAATCAGGGAACCCATCCCATAGGCCACACTGATTGGTACAGAGATGAGTATGTGATCAAGTCAGATCAACAGATTATTCATTTCTGGCACTTTCTCCTGGGGTTATTTGGGAAACAAAACAAAACATGTTTCTCTTTCTTGGTTATTAAGCTTATATAGATTTAGAGTCTTCAGCTTTCAGCTGCCATCTTGTTGGTGATCTGGAAAGAACCTGTTGTAGAACACCCTGTCAAAGAAGGGGGTGAGACAGAGTCTTGATATTGCCATTTATGAGCCTTAATCCAGGTGTACCTGATGCCAGATGAATCTTCCAAACCTTCTATTTACGAGAGTTAATAAATTCCCTTAATTTGCCTGCATTTGTTTGAGTTAGGCTAATGCCACCTGCAGTAAAGAATCTACATTAATATGCCTATTCCATTTCCTTATCCCTTGGGGTGAAAATCTGTGCTTGAGCTTTTTCAAATTCTCTATCCTTTCTATCTGTGAGCCTTTCTTCCCATTTCTAGAGTTGGATCCTATATTTGAGAATGAGACACTTACGAGCCAGAAGGGGTAAAAGAGTGATGGTTTGTTGTCATTATTGTCATTATTATTGTGAAAGCAAGAAATTCTGATTGTAAATCAATTCTATTAGAATTAGAATCAGGGATGAATTAGAATCTTGATAGGCAATGAGAAGAACTGTTGGCCAGCTCTTTCATAGAACCATAGAGTCTTAAAGGAGGAAGAGACCTAAGCAATTCAATATTCTCATTTTATAAAAGAGGAAACTGAGACCCAGAAGGTTAATCCATTTGTCCAAGGTCATAGAGTATAGCCTGTAATCCAGGTCTCCCTGGCTTTATCTGGTGTTCTTTCACCATTCTGCTGCCTTTATTCTGGGTCTGAAATAGTCAAACTGGGTCATAAAACAATTAGATGTAATGTTCAAAATTGATTAGCATTATCACCAATCAATCAATGAAGAGTTTCATTAAAATTCAGCATCTACAACTGCATTACAAAGCAGCAGAAGAAAATAAATAGACCATATGAAACATGACCTCATACTTGATTAAACTGAAGTTTTTTTCATCTGTGATTCAAAGTCCAGATTTTTCCAGTCTTCCAAGCTTGTCCTTACTCTTTTCAATGTTGAGGAAGATTTTTGAAAGTTCTCTCCCAACCCTGCCATACTACATACATAGAGCTAGAATAGTGATTTCCTCTTTGTGTGTGTGTGTGTGTGTGTGTGTGTGTGTGTGTGTGGTTTCCTCTTAAAATGAAACTCTTGTAGAAAGGACTACATCAATAAACTATTTGTATGGTATTTTCAAGTAAATAATAGATTATTGGCAGTTCACAAAAAGTCCGTATTTATATCTTGAGATTTTTTTGTTAACTCCTTGCATTCCTCAGAGAGATATGTGACTTATAGAGCAATGAATCATTTCATTCCAAATACATAGAATCATGGAATTTAGGGTGAGAGGGTTATTTAGAAACTGTTTAGTTCAACATTTATTGATGAGGAACCCAAGACCCAGGGAGATTAATTGACTGTATGCAGTCATGGGCAAAGAGCTATTATGAATCCTTCCATGATGTCGTCTGAAATTAACTTTTTCTTATAAATCTGAATTTTCATGAAAATTCTGAAGCTTGATGACAAGTAAGAAAATGTATCAAAATATAATTTTTATATATTAATATTAACTTAAATACATAAAGAACATGAAAATACTATTTATTTGAGTGCTTGGTAAGCTAACATATTTTCTTATTTTTCTACTTCACTTCCCAACGACACTCCAAAAAGCAACAATAATTATTCCAAAATAGCACTTTTTTCCCCTTATTTAACATTTTACAGTCTGATGTTAGGGGAATACAGTCAACATATATTCTCACAAAATACTTTGCGTAACATGCAGTTAACCTTAAAAGGTTGTGTATGTATACTAAATCAGTATACTGGTCTGTGGTCTAATAGTCCCCCGTATTGATATATGCCTAATTCCAGAACAGTCTGAACACCTCTTCAGGATCGTTGAAGGCCTGAAGGCCTCTTCAGGTCTGATTGATGAGATTAAGCATGTCAAATACACGAACAGCTTGCAGCAAAGGTGACCTCCAGATGCAGCAAGGACACTGGGTCACCAAGCCTCAGAAGCAAAGACTGAAAAAAGACCTCTCCCTGCTCTGCCTCTCAAGGAAAGGCAGCTCTTGAATGGGAGAAAAACAATTAGAAAATGCAGTATCTTAATCCAAGGAAAGCCAAATAGAGGAAACAGATGTCTCTTACCGAATTCTGTATTTTCTGTTCTTCCAGGTGAAAAAGAAAGCCTTGTGGGGACTTGCAAGCCTTTTGTGTCCTAAGTTATTGTCTTCCAAACTGCAGAGGTGAGTTTTAGACACAGTGGTCAATAGAGTCGCCCCAGAAGCTTCTAACTGCTGCAAACCTCGGCCTAGAGTTCTTTTTTTTTTTCTTCTAAGAAGTTGCTTTTTTATTTTTAAAGAAATTTATTTATTTAAAAAAAAAATTTTTTTAACATTTATTCATCTTTGAGAGACAGAGACAGAGCATGAGTGAGGGAGGAGCAGAGAGAGAGGGAGACACAGAATCTGAAGCAGGCTCCAGGCTCTGAGCTGTCAGCACAGAGCCCGATGCAGGACCCGAACTCACTGACTGAGAGATCATGACCTGAGCTGAAGTCGGACGCTTAACCGACTGAGCCACCCAGGTGCCCCTATTTTTAAAGAAATTTAAATAAGAAGTTAGAAAATTTACAAAACCAGAAAATTTTTTCTTTGAATGGTGTCAAAGAACTCATCATAATATTTACTCTGCTTGGAATTTTGCTAACTAGTCAGGCTACAGAAATGAAATTCCACTTTTTAACATTTATTTTAAAGGGTAAATATCATAAGAGCATAATAAGAAAAGTAGTCGCTGTAGTATTTATTACAATAGCAAAACACTGGCAACAATCTGAACAACCATCACTATGGGATTAAAAGGAATCTTAACCAAAATTAAGTAGAAAAATTAAACTACTAAAGATAAGAATGGAAACCAATGATATAGTTCTGTTGTATCCACACAGAAAAAGTTACACTAAAAAAAAAGCATTCTATGAAAATTTGTCCAATTTTCTTCTAATTTTCAATTGGATGAAATGGTATAGGTAAGAAACTCCAAAATATGTGCTTTCAGAAAGCAGTTTTCCTGGGGGAAGGAGTTAATCATGAAATACTTTATTTCTTTCTTGTTTAAACACCTTCTGGGTAAAGAAATTCTATGCTATAACAAGACCAGCTGGTGCTCCCATATGAGAGATTGTTTCTCTACTATTTGTAAGACTGACCAATCTAAATCATTAAATCAGGGAGTGTCCCAGCTGTACATAATCATTCTGTATGGATGGGGCTCTGGTGGACTGAAATATCTGGAGTATCTACTAGGACACCTAGCTGGTGATTGTATTTTATGGGATACTTCATTCAAGACATTGAAAGCAACAGTCATTGGTTTAGAAACAAAAGAACCAATACATAGGTTTACTTAGAGGTATCTTAGGCCATATGTCAGTTGTTAAAATACACATAATCCCAATGAGGCTTTCTAAAATCATTGGTAGTCCACAAATAACAATTAATAAACTAGTCAAATCTTGACTACCTGGAGAGGTGAAGTCTCACTTTAGATTCTGATCCCTTTGGCTTATTTTCTTTCTATCCCCAGCATTTGCTGTTTGTTTCTTAAGACTTTATCCTTGGTTCTCATCTTTTGGCTACAGGATTTCTCACATTCTTTCTGTGCTTTCTCAAGATCCAACTGTAACAGAGAAAGGACTTTGCACTCTCATCTGTAGAAAAGTTAAATGCTGCTGCCCCATCATTTCACTACTAGAGTAGAGATTTCACTACTCTCTTTTGACCTCTGTAATTTGTGCATCACTTTATTCTGTTTGAATGTGGCTACTCTTCATTCATTTGTTTATTCATCAAATATTTATGGAGTGCCTACTTTGTACCACACCCTATTGTACTACAAATAGTAAGATTAGGCTTGTACTCTTGGGACCTAAAACAAGTGTCATAAGTTATAGAGCTTAGAAAATTATTCAGGATATATTTTCTAAAAACAACAGAATTAAATTATAAATCAATAGCAAAAAACTGTCTAAAAATTCTCAAGTTCTTGGATTAGACAATATACTTCTAAATAATTTATGAATCAAAACAAATAAATCACAGTGGAAATTAGAAGATGTTTTAAACTGAATGGTAATGAAGATATTTCAAATTAAAAGGAAACAGTTAAAGCAGCGCACAGAGGGAAATTTATACTTTTAAGTGTTTATATTAGAAAAGGTTTAAAGTCAAGAATCCACACTTCCACCCTAAGATAACAGAAAAAAGAAGAGGAATCTTAACCAAAATTAAGTAGAAAAATGAAATCAGTGATATAGAAAATGGACAGACAATAGAAGAAGTAACAAAGTAAAAAATTTGTTCTTTGAAAAGATTAGTAAGATTGATAAAATATGGTTAGGGCAATGGGGAAAAAGAAAGAAAACACAAGCCCCTGTTGTATGAGTGAAAGAGAGTTCATCATTACAGATCCTAGAAGTATTAAAAGAATAGTAGGGGCACCTGAGTGGCTCAGTTGCCTAAGCTTCCAACTCTTGATTTTGGCACAGGTCATGATCTCATGGTCGTGAGAGGGAGCCCAGAGTCGGCTCTGTGCTGGGTGTGGAGCCTGCTTCAGATTCTCTATTTTCCTCTCCCTCTGTCCCTCCCCTGCTCATGTTCTCTTCTCTCTCCCCGCCCCCCCAAAAAGAGAGAGAGAGAGAGATAAAAGGATAGTAAAGGACTATTATGAACAGTTTTTTTGCAAATAACTTCAAGAACATGAATGAACAGTAAATCAAAAGTAATACTCACTCTTGGAGATATTGCAAAGATTATTTGACTTCATTACAAACTTGAAAGATGCAGGAGTGGTGACTTCTTCTATCCCATGACCTGTGAAGACAACAAATCTTTTTGGAGAATGTTATTGGATTCTTGAAAAATTAATTAGGAAGTCCAGTCAGTTGCTGTCCTAGATGTGGGCTCTATCTAGTTTGCTATCAACTGCCTATCATGAATTGGGTGTTATCTATCAAGCCATAAGATTAAGTGTGCCTAGCAGCACTTCTTCAGTAGGGTAAGTGGGACCTGTGAGACTGAGCTCTAGCAGGTGTAAAGGTAACAGTAAGCTGTGTGAGCATATGGTGCCCATTCTGAGTGTTCCAACCCTTGATGCATAACCATATCTCCTTCAACCCACTGATGTAGCCTTATGGGTAGGAAGAGCACCCTAAGGCCATTTAAATAAGGAAACAAAACATGAAACCTGATTTATGGATGATGATTCTGCACTATATGCAGACTTCTGTACTTATTAATCTCAATTGTGTATGAAGATAATGATGAATTGACAATGATGACAACTGACAAGGATGAAGAGAAATTCTCCCTGTGGGCAGAATTGTAAGTGGTACATCTTTTTGTTCACATTTCCTGGAAACAGAGATGTCCTGTGTTCTGAGTCTAAACTGATAGTCAGGGGCTAATGATTGTGTAGGCAGAGACTAGAAAAAAATAATATTGGAGGATTGACAATATGAAGGTCTAGGGGCAGGGTAAGTGGATGGAAACTTTTGACATACCAAGGGCAGGTGTTTGGAGTGGTCTACCCCAGGTGCAAGCAATTTTTAGAACATAAATCAACAAAAGATTTTTTGAGGGAGGAGTATTGTATCACTGACATTGTTTAGGATTGCCAGCACATGCTGCTAATAAAAAGAAGACTAATTTATAGTTGGCTTTATTATTATTTTTAAATTCTCTGCAAACAATGCACCCTTTTATCACCTGCACCTGGTGAGCCACTCCCATTGCCCTGACTTTGACCCAGAGTATGACAATATTTGTGAATAGTTATGAATGCTGACCAAGGACTGAGGACTTTCTCAATAATCAGATGGCCAAAGGATGGACCAGATGACCTGCTCCATGGATGTCAATCAGCAGCCACTTTCCTTGGTCGCTCCAGTGATTACTCAATGAGTTCATGGAAAGTATGGTGGTAGGGATGGAAGTTATGTATGGGATCTGGCCCCTACCACTGAAGAGTACCCAGTGCACCAATAGCAGATGTCAACCCTGAGCCCTGCTATGTCACCATATCAGTATCACTAGCCAGCCACCTGGTGGCAGAATAATGATATTGGACTCCTATTATTGGTGGGGGCAGGAATGTATCATCATTGGAATAGATAGTCTTAAATGAAATAGTCTTGCTTAAAGCAGTCAACTTACAAAAGTGAGAAAGATATAAATGAATGAGTGAGTGAGTGAATGAATTAAATTTAAGAACAGCATAATAGAGATGAAAGTATAAATACTTTTAAACTGTAAAAACCGCAAAAAGATTTCAGTAATAAAATCAGGAGGACACAAAATGAAAAGACTTATGAAATAGACAAAAACTTTTGCTATTCCATTTATAAGTTTAACAGAGAGAGAACACCAAATATATTTGGAGTGAGAAAGGCAACAAAATGGCAGAAAGTAAAGAATTATTTGGAAATTCTATCTACACAAAAAATATATAAATGAACTTGAAATTTTGATGGGATGTATCATTTTCTAGGTAATTATAAAATTGACTGAAGGAGGTGGAGTATCTGAAATGGGCTAATAAAAGAATAAAATGGTTTTTAGTGAAAATCACAAAAGGTAGAAAAAGTGTGGAAGACAAAGATAAGAATAAAAAAACAAGGGCAACACATTGAAAATAGCAACAAATATGGTATATATTAACCCGACTATATCAATAATCACTTTAAATGTCAATGGTCTAAATACATCAATTAAGACAGAGACTGGGGCTCCTGGCTGGCTCAGTCAGTGGAGTGTGAGACTCTTGATCTCAGAGTTCAAGCTCTATGTTGGGTGTAGAGATTACCTAAAAATAACCTCTTGTAAAAAAAGACAGATTGTCAAAGTAGATTAAAAAAAAAAAAACACGACCCCAGTATATGTTGTCTATAATAAACCCACTTTTTTTTTAATGTTTATTTATTTATTTGGGGAAGGAGGAAGAGGCAGAGAGAGAGGAGAGAGAGAATCCCAAGCAGGCTCCCCGCTACCAGCACAGAGCCCGACGTGGGGCTCTATCTCACAAACCATGAGATCATGACCTGAGCCGAAATCAAGGGTCAGACACTGAACCAACTGAACCACCCAGGCACCCCTACACCCACTTTAAATATAAAGACATGTGTCTATTAAAAATAAAGTAATGGAGAAAGATATAATCAGAAAATAGGAGTAACTATATTAATTTTGGACAGGGCAGACTTCAGAGCCAGGAAAATTATCAGGGATAAAGAGAAGCATTATATAATAATAAAGAGGTCAATACTCCAATAATACACAACCACCTTTAACGTGTATGTGCCTAAAAGTACAGCATCAAAATACATGAGGCAAAAATTGATAGAAATGCAAGGAGAAGTAGATGAATCCACTCTTATAGTTGGAAACTTTAACACTTTTCTATCAGAAGTGGACAGATCTAGAGAGCAGAAAATCAGTAAGGACAGAGTTGAACTCAACAGCACCATCAATCAACTGGATATAATTGACACCTATAGACTACTTCATCCAATGACATCAGATTAAACATTCTTTTCGAGCTCATATGGAACACTCACCATAGAGACCACAGTTTGGGGCCAAAAATAACAACTTAACAAGTATGAAGAATAGAAATCATATGATGTCTACTCTTAGACTCTATGAAATTAAACTAGAAATCAATAATAGAAATATAGCTGAAAAATGTAAAATATTTGGAGATTAAACAGCACACTTCCAAGTAACACATGAGTCGAAGAGTAAATCCCAAGGAAAATATAAAAATATTTTTAACAGGGGTGCCTGGGTGGCTCAGTCAGTTAAGCGTCTGACTGTGGCTCAGGTCATGATCTCACAGCTTGTGAGTTTGAGCCCCGCATCGGGCTCTGTGCTGACAGCTCGGAGACTGGAGCCTGCTTCGGATTCTGTGTCTCCCTCTCTCTCTCTCTGCCCCTCCCCTGCTCTCTCTCTCTCTCTCTCTCTCTCTCTCTCTGTGTCTCAAAAAATAAACATTAAAAAAAATTAAAAATAATATTTTTAACAGAATTAAAATGAAAATACAACTTATCAAAATTTGTGGAAGATAGTGAAAACAGTGCTTACAGGGAAATTTACAGCATTGGATGCATATATTAGAAACCAGAAAGATCTACAATTAAAAATTTAAGTTTCCACCTTAGGCAACTAGAAAAAAAGAAGAGCAAATTAAATCTGAAGTAGGCAAAAGGGAAAAAAAGCATAAAAATTTGAGCAGAAATCAATGAAATTAAAAAGAAGTCAGAGAAAATCAACAAAATCAAAAGCTGGTTCTTTGGAAAGACCAATAAAATAAATAAACCTCTAGCCAGTTAACTAAGAAGAAAAGGGAGAAAACATAAGTTACTAATATCAGAAATGAAAGACAGGACATCATTATAGATACCATGGACATTAAAAAGATAATAAAGGAATATGATGAACAACTCTATGCCCATAAACTTAATAACCTAGATGAAATGGACTCATTCCTTGAAAGACACAATCTGCTAAACTCACTCAAGAAGAAATATATAATCTGGATAATTCTGTATATATTAAAGAAATTGAATCGATAATTAATAACCTTCTGAAAGGTTATGAAAGAGAAAGTACCCAGCCCAGCCTAGATGAGTTCACTGGTGAATTCTACCATTTACGGATGAAATTATAACAATTCTCTGCAATTTCTTCCAAAAAATAGTAGCAAGAGGGAATATTTCCTAACTCATTCTATGAGGCTGGCATTGCCCTGATACCAAAACCAGATGAAGACATTACAAGAAAATTGCGGAGCAGTGTCTTTTCTGAACACAAATACAAAAATCCTCAACAAAATATTAGCATATCAAGTCCAAGAATGTGTAAAATTAAATATACATCACAATGAAGTGGGATTTCAGGTATGCAAGGTTGGTTCAACAATCAAAAATCAATTAATGTAATCTATCACATCAACAGACTAAAAGAAAAATCATATGATCATATCAAGAGATGCAGAAGCATTTCACAAAATCCAACACCCACCCATGATAAAAACTCTCAGCAAAGTAGGAATAGATGGGAACTTGTTCAACTTAATGAGGAATGTCTACCAAAAAAACAAACAGAACAAAACGACAACAAAAAACTACAGCTAACATCATACTTAATGGTACAAAATTCAAAGCTTTCCCATTAAGATCAGGAAGAAGGCAAGGATGTGCCCTCCTTTCACTGCTTTTCAACATTGTACTGGAATTCCTAGCTGATGCAATAACATAGGGAAAGGAAATAAAAGGTATACAGATAGGGAAGGAAACTGTAAACTGTTTTTGTTTGCATATGACATGATCTTCTATATAGAAAATTCAAAAGAACCTACCTAAAAACTCCTAGAACTAATAAGGGATTATAGAAGACTTGTAGGGTACAGGTTAATATATAAAAGTCAATCACTTTCCTATCTACTAACAATGAATAAGTGGAATTTGGAATTAAAAATGTATTATCATATTATCCCCCCCCAAAACAAAATACTCAGATATAAATCTTACCACATCTTACAAGATGTACTTGCACAAAACTTTTTTGAAGAAAACTACATAACTCTGAATAAAGAGATCAAAAAACTAAATAAATGGGGAGAAATTTCATATTCATGAATAAGAAGACTCAATATTGTTAGATGTCAGTTTTTCCTTATTTGATCTATGTAGATTAATGCAATCCCAACTGAAATCTCAGCACGTTATTTTGTGGATATCAACAAACTGATCTGAAAGTTTATGTGGAGAGAGAGGCAAAAAACTCAGAATAGCCAACCAAATATTAAAGAAGAACCAAGAGGACTAATATTACCTGACTTCAAAACTTAATATAAATCTATAGTAATCAAGACAGTGTGGTATTGGTGAAAGAACTGAAAAATAGACCAATGGAACTGAAGAAAGAGACCAGAATAGGTCCACATAAATGTAGTCAGCTGATCTTTGACAAAGGAGTGAAGGCAATACAGTGGAGCAGAGAGTCTTTTCCACAGATAGTGCTGGATGTCCACAAGCAATAAAAAAGGAATGTAGACACAGACCTCATACCCTTCATGAGAGTCAACTCAAAATGGATTATGGACCCAAATGTAAAACACAAAACTGTAAAACTCCTAGAAGATAATCTTGGAGAAAATCTAGATAACTTCCGGCATGGCAAAGACCTTTTAGATAAAAGACCAAGGAAATCATCTGTGAAGAAATAATTAAAAAGTTGACTTTGCTGAAATTAAAAACCTATGCCCTGAGAAATACAGTGTCAACAGAATGAGAAGACAAGCCACACAGGCTAGGAGAAAATATTTGCTAAAGACACATCTGAAAAAGGATCATTATCCAAAATATATAAAGAACTCATAAAACTCAGCAATGAGAAAATAAGCAATTCGATTTAAAAAATGAGTCAAAGACCTAAACAGAGCACACCAAAGAAGACATACAGATGGCAAATCGGCATATGAAAAAATGTTTCACATCATGTGTCATTAGGGAATTGCAAATTGAGACAATAATGAGATACCACATACATAGTTAGAATGTCCAAAATCCAAAGCACAGTCAACACCAAATGCTGATGAGAATGTGGAGCAATGGGAACTCTCATTTATTGCTGATGGGGTTGCAAAATCGTATAGCTACTTTGGAAGACAGTTTGTCAATTTCTTATAAAACTAAACATACTCTTAGCATATGAGCCAGCAGTTGTGCTCCTTGGTATTTACCCAAGTGAATTGAAAACTTATGTCCACATAAAAACCTGTACATGGATGTTTATAGCAGCTTTTTTCATAATTGCCAAAACTTGGAAGCAGCCAGGATGTCCTTCAGTGGGTGAATGGACAAACTGTGTCTGCATTCCCAGACACTAGAATATTACTCAACACTAAAAAAGAAAGAAGCCAATCTGAAAAAGGCTATATACTGTATGATTCCAAGTGTATGATATTCTGGAAAAGACGAAATTAAAGAGACAACGAAAAGATCCATTGGTTGCTAGGGGCTGGTGGAGGAAGTGGAAAAGGATGAATAGATGGAGCACAGAGGATTTTGAGGGCAGTGAACATATTCTGTATCATCCCATAATGATAGATACATGTCATTATACATTTGTTCAAACCCATAGAATATACAATGTCAAGAGTGAACCCTAATGTAAACTATGGATTTTGAGTGGTGATAACATGTCAATGGAAGTTCATGAATTAAACAAATGTACCAATGTGGTATGGTATGTTGATAGTGGGGAAGGTTATGCATGTGTTAGGACAGGAGGTATATGGGAACTCTCTATACCTTCCACTCAACCTCTATACCTTCCAGTCAAAATAAAACTGCTCTAAAAACTAAAGTTTATTAGACGTGGTAAAAGAAACAAAAATAATATATGATAAAATTATAGACCAATTTCACTTACAAATACAAGTATAAAAATCTTTCTAAAAATTCTACCAAATAAAATCCAATAATATATCATGACAATTGGGATTTATCATAGTAAAGCCAGAAAGTTTTGCTGTTAGGAAATGTATTAATGTAATTCCCTGTTATCAGATTAAATGTAAGTAAAAAGAAACCTCATGATCTTTTCAAAAGAAGCTGAAAAAAATGTTAGACAACATTCAATACCCATCTATGATAAAAAAAAATCTTTAAGCTAAGGATAGGAAGAAATATCTTTGATAAAGTATGAGTATAACTGACAACAAAGCTTCATACTTAATGGTGAAATATTACCATGACAGAACAAAACGTAGTTACCATCTGCATTAATGTTTGCTGATATTTAAACAAGAAAACAGAATAAAAAGTATAAATACAGGGAAAGAAGCAACAAAACTAACATTATTTCCAGTGAAACAATCATCTAACTTAAAAGTTTAAGAAAATAGCATGAATTTTGTGATGTCCATGCATTACTAACTTTTTTGCACAGAAAAACCAACTAGTGTGTTTAAAAATGAGTATTCAATTTATTAGGGTAAGTAACTTTAAAATTTAGTTCTAACTTTTGAGTTCAATTTATAAATCATGTTTTTCTTTTTGTAAGCACCTTCACTTTTTAAAAAAATAACGATTGAGTAACTTAAGTTTTATAGATTAAATTCTTTAAAACATAGTTCTATTTACACCTTATACTCTCTTAAAGGAAATAAAATGCACTTATAACTTTGATAAATTTAATTTTCTCCGAAACTTGAAACATGCCTATCTTAATAAGCAAAACCTTCCTAAATATGTATACAACTTTTATGAATCTAATAAATTAAACCTGCAAGTGTAGCTTGCATAATAGCTAATGTTAGATAGCATTCAATACTGTTGGTAGATTTTGTCAAATTCTCTTTCATATTTCAAAATAAATCTCTAAATTTAAAGTCCATTATTCAGGCACACATTTCAAATTGAAATCACAAGGCTAATCTGTCAGAAACCTAATGCCAGTTCAAAATCCAAATTTACCCAAATTATCCTAAATATAACACAAAAGTGTCAGTAATTTGAGTTTGATTATCTTTAGAATATATTAAATTCTAAACTTCCATGAGATTGGAAACACACTACCCCAAGGGGTCAGTTTTACCACTGCTAGCGAACTGGGTTTTATCATCTCACGTAAGCATAGGTTAAGAGAAAGGAACCTGGGATCTGTAGATTTAGCATGATTCTCCCCTCATTAACAATAGACACCTTTAGCTCCTTTAATTGTTGCTATGACAACACGGACTCTAAGCATAAACCCTTCAAATACGATTCATTTCTCTTGGGTTCAAGTTACAAAATACTCAATTCTTCCATCTGATTTAAGTCCACAACCTCCTATTGAGGTTGCTGATAACTCTGTTCACCTAAACTCTTTACTGCCGGATTGAATTCTATATTCTTTACATGCTCTTTCTCTCTGGTTGGATGTAAAATCTTACAGATATTTAAAGGACACATGAATATATTTCACACCTTTGGCTCCGAGGTCAAAATGTCAGTCATACTAACAAGAGTTTCCAGAGAGGAGCAAAGAGAATTAGCTAAAGGAATTTTTAATAAAATGGCTGGATATATGAGACATTTGTAGTATCTATACATCAGCAATTAGGAAATATAATAGCAAAAGGAACAAAAACTAAAAAACACCAGGAATAAATCTATCAAGAAATATGTAAAACCTACATAAATAATACTTTAAAACTTTATTCACAGACATGAAAGAAGACCTTAGAAAATGAAGATGGAAATCATGTTTCTGGATGAGAGAAAGTTTAACACTGTAAAACTGTCATATCGGTCACAAATTAATAAATTCAAATTTTTATGAAATTTGAAAAGTAATTTTCAAACATATCAGATTTTAAAAAATGCATGAGGAAAAATGAGGTGGAACTTGACTTATGCAATATCGAATTATTCTATAAAGCTATAGTAATTAAAGTATTGTTAGCTCCTATATAAAGAGAATTTTTGAACAGAATAGAAAATCTCCAAACAGATGAAGAAATGAATTAGAATTTAGTTTATAATAAAAATGGTTTTAATCAAAGAAGAAAGAATGAACTGTCAATAAATGGTGTTGGCACAGTTTGGAAAAATAAATATAGATACCTACTTCATACTACAATAATTCCAAATGGATTAAAAACTTCAAGTTGCAAAAATAAAATTGCAAGAGTATTAGAAGGAAAGATGGAGATATATTTCAACTGGGTTAAGGTCTCCCTAAGCAAAACACAAAATCTAGAATCCATGAAGGAAAAAATACTACCTTTTTTCCCCCCATAAAAATATAGTTTTCCTCAAAGACACCATTTAAAAAGTTAAAACACAAGTAATAGATTGAGGTAAAAAATATTTGTCAAACATAATTAACAATGTCCACAAAATAAAAACATACTACCTCACAAATACAAAAAAAAAAAATACGAACAACCCAATTAAAAATGGGGAAAGAATATGAATAGGTCATTAACAGCAGAAAAGTACAAATGGTCCACAAACATAAAAAGATGTTGAGCCTTGGTCCTTATGAAGGAAATGCAAATAAAAACAGCACTGTGATGTCATTTTTTTACTCAGTGGATTGGAAAAAACTTGTCACTTGATAATATCCAGCATCAGCAAGTATATGGTGGGAAGTAAATGTCATCAGTCATGGAGAAATGTAAATTAATATCTTTCTGGCAATATCTGTCTACATTTAAATGGATCTTTGACCCAACAAATTCATTTCTAGGATTCTGTGTTGAAAAAAAATATTTGTGCCTGCAACAGAGATGTTAGAAAAAATTCCTCTGTATCACTTTGATAACAATTTAAACACACCTTAATGCCCATCAGTAGAAATGTGGTTGGACAAATTATGAGGTATTATGAGTATTATGTGCACCCATTAAAAAGTGAAACATGTTGTTCAGTCAAAACAAATAGTATTGAATAACACATATATTGTGAATCTGTTATAAAAGCAAAAAAAAACCCCACCAAAATATATATGGTTACATGTCCCTATATTTTTGCCAATGCATGGAAAAAGGACTAGAAATTTACAGACCAAATTGCTGACTTTGTGTCATCTTTTGGTAAGGGAGTTAGAATATTGGAGAAGAGGGTTGTGTTTATAGCTATCTGGTTCCTGTAATTCAAAAGCTTTTCAGCTATCATAGCTTTTGGCTAAATCCTCAACAAAATAACCACCTCGTGTCTCTAGGATTTTCTCGTGGATTTATCTCAGCAGATGCTACAAACAAGAGGGGTCTGAAAGGGCATGAGCGTTCAGAATTGTGTCCCCACATGGGCAGGTTAGCTTTGGGAATTGTTGGGTTTGGGCTTATTTATTCAGATATTCGTCGTTCTGTAAATAGTATGTTAATCAAGCTCGACTCCTGGATGGTAAACACTTATTTAGCAGAGCTGGGCTGGTCCTATTACCTCACTGATCACTCCAGGCAAAAAATACCCTGCAGTTACTTGTGTCATAATCATGGCTGCAATTCAGTCATTAGTCTAGTCCTATGAAGTATCAAACTCTGCATTTGTGTAATGTTAAATCACCTCTCTTCTCCAGGTTGAATCCGGCTTCAGGTTGACCCTTCAGAGTGAAGAGAGATGCTGTTCCTTTCTTCGTTACCTGCCTAGCACTTCTTCTCTCCCCACTTCCTATGCAGGGGCCCCAGCCGGGAGCAGGACGATAGGGGACTTGGTGAGTTCTTACTTGGCTGCTGCTGTCATCAGCTGACTTGGCTGTCTCTGGACCTGATAAGTTCTTCTGTGGTCGCTTCACTGGTCGCTTGGCTTCTGCAACTTTCCACTTTCTTCTGACCTCTGGCAGGAGCTTATTTAGGCAGGGCGGGGCCCCATTTTTAATGACACCAGGACAACATTCTTCTGTGGGTTTCACACATTTGTGGGGCTCTCACAGCACTGGCTTGCCGTTAGTATTTCGCTGCACTGACTGTTAGCCAGCCTCTTGCTTTTTCTATCTCACGACCTCGAAAAACACACATAGGCTCTCCAGATGCTCCCTTTGGAGCCCTCTCACCAGAACTGGGATCAGGGGCAGGTAGTCCTCTATCTCTCCCCTGGTGGCAGGAGAGCTAAGCAGTGGGAGCTGCAGTCAGGAGTGGCCCCAGGAAATCTTCTTCTCCAAAGACCCTCTTTATTTATTTTATTTTATTTTTTTAAGTTTATTTAGTTTGAGAGAGAGAGAGCACACATGAGCGGGGGAGGAGCAGAGAGAGAGAATGAGACAGAATCCCAAACAGGTCCATATCATCAGCATAGAGCCTGCTGCAGGGCTCAAACCCACAAATTGTAAGATCATGACCTGAGTTGAGATCAAGGGACAGATGCTTAACCAACGATCACCCAGGTTCCCCTCCAAAGCCTCACTTTAGGCACTTTCAAGTGATGGATCCTGAATCCCAGTGAGTCAGACCCTCATGGAGGCCTTGTCTCTGCCCTTTTAAATCCCCATTACCGGTGAACATATCCAGTGTTGAGATATTAGTTGTTAAGTCTCTTTAAGTGTTTACATCTTGGTGTGCACTTTCTGCTAAGATTTCCTTTCTGTTCCATGTTGTTGCCTCAGTAGAAAATTTCAAAGTAACATCCTATTTCCATTTATTTGTTTGTCTGTTGTTGCAAACAATTATCGAGCACCTTTGATAATGTCAACCATAGCTACAGTGATGAATCATTTGAGAGCTTTAACTTGAAACCATAGTTTATCTTCAATCTGTGTTTAGGGACCCAAGTTCAGAAATGTCATTGGTTCTCCTTCCCCCCACTGTTGCTTTGTCTGGTTTTCTTGGAGCAGTAGCTCTTGTACCACAAAATATATTTGGTTTAACTCTGATCATAACATTTACTTCTGGACAAAGAAAGAAATGAAGAAAGAGCATCTTCTTTGTAGCATACAGTGAGCTTGGGAATCATGGGTAAAAACGATAGTAACTGAGCAGCAACATCTATGGAATGGAGTTTTGGAGTGAGAAATACATGGATTTGAATCCTGGTTTCACTATTGTGCAAGTGTCTTTATCTTTCTGAGTTTTATCGCTAGTGTGGTGTGATGGTTAATTTTATGTATCAATTCGACTAGGCCACAGGGTGCCCAACATTTGGTCAGATATTACTCTGGGTGTGTCTGTGAGGATGTTCCTGCATGAGATTAACATTTGAGTCCATAGACCCGCTAAAGCAGATGTCCGTCTTTTCCACATGTTAATAACAGCAACATTAACCGCTACCCACCCTGCCTCAGTCACTATGCCAGACACTGAGGGTGATGAACATTGACAAGCCCCCTTCCCTTGTGACCCATTCAGGGTGGTGGGGTGAGGGGCACAGAGAAAAACAAAACGCAGCCAACATCAAGAGAGTAAATATCTGAATGGAAAACTAACAAACTGCAGATGTGCTGGGAAAGAAATAAAAAGGTGATGAGAGAGAATGATGGGGCGTGGAGGGGATTTTAATAGGCAGTAAGGAAGGACACAAAAGGGAGGTAACATTTAACCTGAAACTGTGAGGATGGGAAGGAGCCATCTGCCCACAGGGTAAAGAAGAAAAAATTCCAGACAGAAGAACACAGTCCCCCAGGCAGAAAGGAATTGGCCCATTCAGGGACAGTGAGAGAAAACCCGTGAGGGACACAGCAGGGGAGGGAGAGAGGGCCACCAATGAGGTAATAGAGAGATGGATAGGAG
This sequence comes from Panthera uncia, assembly GCF_023721935.1. Classification (NCBI taxonomy): domain Eukaryota; kingdom Metazoa; phylum Chordata; class Mammalia; order Carnivora; family Felidae; genus Panthera; species Panthera uncia. Next base: position 17,689 of record NW_026059674.1, on the reverse strand, counting down.
TCAAGTTGTGCAGGGCCTTAGAAACCATAGTACAGAGTTTGGATTTTTTTTCTAGGTGTAAAGGGAAACCATTAAACGGATCTTAGGATGGAGAGTAACATGAGACAAGTTCCATTTTAAGAAGATCTGGCTTTCTTGCTGCAACAGAGAGAATGGGTTAAAGGGGGCCAGAGTGGAAGCAGGTAGAAAAGGTTGCGTTGGTCTTACTTCAACAAGCAAGAGTTGATGGTGGTCCCAGTTACGGTGGTGGTGTGGTGATGGAACTGTGGAAAAAGTAGCACATTTATGGTATAACTCAGAGATAGAATTAATAGTATTTGCTAATGGATTAGATGTGGGATGAAGAAGCTGGGAGAAAGGAAGGATCTTCTTGACTTCCAGGTTAGCAAATGAGTGGATGATAATGCCATTGTCTCAGGGGAGCAATTCTGAGGACATGGTAGGGGGGCACAGAGTTGAGGAGGAATTAGCGAGGGAATAGGAGTCTGTGTTGGGTGTATTAAGTTTGATGTTTCTGTAGAGATGTAAATAAGGCTATTAAATCTGTTAGCCTGAGCCAATGGTTCTCAAACTTCAGGGAGCATCAGAGACACCTGCAGGGCTTGATGAACCAGATTGTTGGACCCACCCCCAGAGTTTCTGGTTAAGAAGGTTTGGGTGGGGCCTGTGAATTTGCATTTCTAACAAGTTCCCAGGTGACGCTGATGCCACTGGTCCAGGGTTCCCACTTGAAGAATCACTGGTCTAGACAGAGGATAATTCTAGGAGTCTGGAAGTCATCAGCATGAAGATAACATTTAAATCCATGGGACTAGATGAGATTGCCTAATGAGGCTGTGCAGAGAAATAAGAGAAGGAGGCCCTGGATTAAGTTTTGAGGAGGATTAGAGAAGAAAGATCAGAGTAAAGGCAGGATCAGAGAAGAAGAAGGAAAACCAAGAGAGCATGGAGTTTCAGAGGCCAGAGGGGTTGAAGGTTTCAGGTCCAGATTGCCTGAACATGACAAACCCTGTGAGAAACAGAATAAGAAGAGCACAGTGAAATGTCCATCAATTTATCAATAGTAGAACTACTGTCAAGGGCAAGTACTTTACAAATATCATCTCACTGTATCCTTCACCAATCCCATCAAAGGAGTACAGTTAGTTGATTTTTATAGTTAAAGGAAGTGAGGCTCCGAGATTATGTAGTTTGTTAGGGGCACAAAGGGTCTAAAACCCAGATTTCGTCTGCTAGCATCCTAGGGAATGCAATGCTTGCTGCATCCTCTACTTGCTGCTAAAATCTACAAGGCAGGCCAACCTTGGCAAAACGTTCAAGGAGGCATTCTGCTCACTCCTCCCCAAGGCACTCACTACCCTCTGGCTGCTCCCAGACAATTGCAACAGCAAGTTCACCTGCTTCCCTGGTCAACTCCCTGTGCTTTCCATACTCAGAACCAAACTGGACTTCATTCCTTGGCAATGGCATAAACCTGTCTATGACCAAATGATAACGGATAAAAGTGGGTGCTAATTGGTGGTGTGCAGTAAAGCTTTCGCCATCACCTTTCTCAAAGCGGGGAGAAAAGCCCTGATTAGCATGATTTCAAGGCACCACTGGCTGATTTCAGGCTCTCGGAATGATGTGAGCATAGAATTAGGAATAGATGCACAGAGTTGGCTCTCTCAAACCACTGTGAGCTGGGTCCAGCACACTGCTGGAATGATTTAACCTGTTGATTTTCGTGTCACATATTTCCATTCTACACACAGTCTTCTGGATACAGTATCATAACCACAAGTTGTGGGAACTTCAGGCCACCTGCCCAGGCAGTGGGGGGAGGTGTTCATAACAGGGAGGCCGGGGTGCAGCCTCTAATGCGTGACTCGAAGGCCGTCACCTGCTTCCTCAACGTCCAATCTAGCCCAAGAACAGAGGGAATGTCAGTTTAAAAACTGGCATTCATATCCCTCTTTGGTTTCCAGGGCTCAAAAATGTTCTTTTATGAGGATTACAGCCTTGTTCTTCTTTGGTGTCGGCAGGCGTTTATGATGGCTGTAGCAGGAATGAGAATTTGGGTCTGGAATAAGCCTTGCTGTTTCTTGCCAGGCTACAAAGGTTTATGGTGGAGACCAGACGTACATCTTGCTCATGCCCATATGTATGGGCTCACTCTGTATCTGGAATCAGAGGAGGAGACCACAACCTCACACAGGCAGCAGTGGCAGCCGGGGGCTCAGTCCCGGGGCACGAGGGGATTTTAACTTCCTCACTTCCTCGTGCAACTTCCACTTGTCCTTACTTTTGCTGTACTTTTCTTTCTAAAAGCACAGGTCACAGACGTGGTCTCTGGGGAGCTACGTGATGTGATGTTATGGTGGATGATGCTGTAAGGTTACCGCAGGCCACTTAATGGGAGGGAATGCAGCCAGTGGGGAGCAGGGACCAGCGGGAGGAAGCAGGGACCTTAATGGGAAGAGAAGAGGAGCAGCAAGAGCTGGAGCTTGGCACTGCTGATGCAGAAGGGAGAGGATGTGGCTGCGAGGTGGGTTGGAGGAGGTGTTTCTTTGCAATCTGATTTTATAACTGCATGTTTTGCAAGCGGACACAGCTCAGGAACAAACACTTGTAGGCTTAAGGTGGTTTTTCCGAACTGGTGGATACAGAAGTCTGAGAATTACATTTCGCTGCTTTTTAGGGAGCTGATCCCATAGTCACTGGCCAGAGTCAGTGGCACTGGCCAAAAAGGCTTCTAGAAAATACTTAACCATAAACTATGGTTGATTATATACCAGCTGCCCAAAGCAGTGGTTCCCCTTCTGAGCAAATCCTTATTCTGGGACCAATCGATTTATTATGTATAAATTACACAGACATAAACATCCATGGGCTGCCAGCGGTACTCACAGGAGGATACTTAAAAGTCACATACTCTCATCCAGTGCCCTAGGTGCAAATTTGCTCACACATGCATGCATGCAGATGTGTCAAAATAACACTAATATTTATAATAATACTTTGTGATTCTACACTGCCTTTCATCTGTAGATCTCAGAGTACATTGCAAACATTCATTAATTCTCTCAACACTCCTCTGAGGGAGGTAAATATTATTATCCTTCTCTTTACAGATGAAGTAATTGAGGCAGATAAGTGATTTGCCTCAGGCCAGGTAGGGAGCGTGGGTGGAGGGCTGAGATTAAGAGCTCAGAGTTCCTAGAGATGTCCATTAGGGACGAAGCCCAGGGGTCAAAACCTGGAGGGCACTGTGGGCTGGTGGAGGGGGTCACTTTTTCCTGTGAAATCCATCGCCATGGTAGTGAAAGCTGCTTATTAAGCATCACCTATGTATTGAGTGCTTTGCATATGTTATTTCCTGTCTTCACACTAAAACTAGAATGATCCCCGTGGCACAGATGAGGAACTAAAATTTACAGTGGTGAAGTATCTTGTCCAAGATCGCATAGCTAATAAGTGCCTGGGCTGGAATTCAAACCTGGATCTGTTTGCCTCCAAGCCCAGGTCCTGTCCCCCAGTGCATACCTCATGCTCATTTGAAAATTGCAGGGAGGCACATTCTACTCTTCCAGGTCTGGTCCATTAGTCTGTGAGCCATTATTTGTCCTGTCTACTACCAGTTTCTTTGCATTTGACTAAGTTTTGAGACTGATGCTTATAGTGTGTCTGATCTGGACAGACAAGTTTTCTAAGCACAGGAAAGGAGAGCCTCTGAGGTAAGAGGTTTACGTGATAAGTCACAAGAGAAAACTTTAATTATAATCACTTCTTGCTTTATTTTGTGTTATTTCTGGTGAATGTATCAGTTTGGCATCTTTTGACAGAACAAGAAAATAGCGAGAGAGAGAGAGAGAGAGAGAGAGAGAGAGAGAGAGAGAGAGAATAAATATGAATTCTCTTGGGACACATAGATTTCCAATTGCGCTGTCAGAAGAAGAATCAATGAAAGGGCCAAAGGACCTACATGTGTAAGATGAACTAAATTTTACTCTCGTCTTAGGTGTTCTCAGTTTGGCTGCTCTCAGGAGCCCAGCTGAACCCCAAGACTTCCTAACTCAACTTACAGTCAAAATGGTATATCTTATGTGCCGAGGCAGCCATGCAGTCTGTGGAGTTGCCAAGGACTTTCTGGAAAGACCTGGGAGCATGTAGAACTGCCAATGTGGCAAGGAGCTCAGGAAATTGTGTACCTCAGACACATAGCCCATGGTGCCTGCTAGTCAGTGAGCTTGACCTTGATAGCTGCCTGTCCCTGGGCAGGATTCAAAAGGACCAGCCTGTGGCCACCATTGCTTGGTTGGGGGTGAGGGATGGTTGGGGAGGCAGAGCTGGGGGAGAGGAAGCTCCCAAGATTCAACCAACCAGATAGAATCTGCAGCCTTTGGATTTAGACTCTGAGAAGTCAGCTTTGTAGTATGATGCACTTTGTAAGCAAGATAAGGAAAACCAAGTTTGAGTCACAACTCATTTGAAACTGTATTTTTCTTGGAGAAGTAAGAACTAGCTTATAAAAGTTAGTGATTATACAGGAATCTGAACCCAGCTGACCTGTCTGTTTTGTTTGAATTCTTTTATAATTAGTTTAGTAGTGATCGCAGTGTCCCTTCCCAGCTATCCCCTCTCCTCACACAATCTATACCCAGTTTCCACCATGCTGTTGCATATGCTTAAAAGCAAGACTTTAAAGAAATTACTAATTACAAATTCTGTTTAATGCAGACTCCACTTGCCTCTCACGTGTGTGCCTGTTTGCACACATGCCCAGTACTCACACCTGAGATGCACACAGGGCTAGAAGCACAGAGGCAAAGAGAGAACATGTGCTATGTGTGTGGAATAGGATGGCCAGTCAGCCTGATTTGCTGGGGAACCAGAAGCTTCTTGGGCTATGGGACTTTCAGTGCTAGAGCCAAGAGAGCAATGGGTAGACTTGGGCGAGTTGCTCACCCCTAGTTCATGAGGATGTTAAACTGAGGGTGAGCCTACCCCAATTTTTCAGGCATCAGATTGTTTGAAATGCACTAAACTGTTAAAAGACACTTCCCAGAATAGAAACGTAAGTTCATGTTCCACCTCCCCATGGAGTAAATTAGCACTAACACAATTTGCAAGTAGCCACAAATGTTAGAAAGCCTTTAGCAGAAGTCCAACATTATTTTTTGTCTATCTTGAATCACAGAAATAAGGATTCTCCTGGTGGTTTTTTTGTTTTTTGTTTTGGTTTTGTTTTGTTTTGTTTTCATATGAATGAGTGAAACAGAAAAAAATACCAACAGTGTATTCTGTCCAGCCATATAAACACTTTAGAAAAGTGTTAAGTGGAGGGCAGGGCTGGTAATGGGACTGTAATGGTGATGGGCTGAACAGCAGAGCCTCCACCTGCTTTGAATGAATGCAGGGAGCTCTGGGGAGCTCAGGGTCCAGTGGGGAACAGCCAGATTGGGCAATGTGCTCCCATACCCGTGCTTAACCACATAATCATTAAAGAGCAGAAACCTCTCCTTGTAATCCTCTCCTATAGGACAGCAGGGAGTGTTAGCATATTTGAACTGCTTCACATTCCTTCTTGCCTACTTTTGAGAACATACTACATTTTAAAACTTGTTGGTTTCTTTCATGTTTTATTTGACCCTATGTAATTGCATTCCTGAAGGAATAACAGGCTCCCCTAGTGATTTACACCCTGTATTAAATGTCAGTTTTGAAGAGACACAGTTAACTGTTTGGTTTAACCTCTTGCCTTCCCTCTCTCGATTAGCTCAACACTGAATTTGATCTCCAGCTCTTAGGACTCTGGGGTGGGGGGGGGGGGGCCCGGGGCGAGGGATACAAAGATAAAAAAAGAAGAGTCGAAGCAGCAGTGATGTTGAAGGGAGCTTCTTAGCTCCAGCCGCTCTCCCCCTGTGTGTGGCCGGTCACCAGCCCAGAATATAAAAACATCCCTTTTTTATGGTGATTTGTACTGTTCACTTCTGTCCCAGCACAGTGGTGAGGACAGTGAACCGGAAACACATCCTGGCTGAGCTGGCTTTCCGTGTCATATTGCCACCACTGCTGCAGCCCCGGGGACACCAACGATGGCCTTAAACTGTGGTCCTCCCTCCGCCCTGCAGGACCCAATGAGTAACGGAAATTGCGGAAGAAATCTGTCTTAGTAATTATCTAATTTCATTTTCCTTTGTTTTCATTTATTTACATACTTAGCTGCTATGATGTTATTGTTGGTTAAAACGCTTCATTTACCCTTGCAGATTCACTTAAAGTATATTTAACAACTGCTTAATCACCTGTTGTGAACTGATTATTGGGAACATCTTTAAATCCAGCTAGATGTGATGGCATATTCCCTTATGTCTCTGTGCATGTGTGTGTTTAAAATCTAGAAGTAAATATATCCTGTGCTATCACCTGACAGGTAACTGAAGTATCATTATTACTTTCAGAAACCCCAATAAAAAAGATAGGACAAAAGAGATTTTACGTTGAAAAGGGTTGTCTGTGCAGAGCACAAACTAAATTCGTCCTCTGCTCTGCCCTGAGCTTCACACTCCCCCCACTTTTCTTCAGTGACCACATTCTACTGGGCTTGATTGAAATGACGACAATGACAGTCGGAAGAGAAGGAAGGAGGCAGTGACGACCACAGGGACAATGAGGCTCAATTCTCTGGGATATGAAGATGTGGCCTGCTGTCATCATGTCAGCACCTGAGGCCTTAATCCCTGACTCCCACTTTGAGGCCACTTATAAGCCATTAGCTAAGCCATTTGACCTGGAACTCTTTGTCTATGGGGAAAAAATTCAGGCTGCCTTATAGGATGAGAAAGTTTGTTTGACTCTTTGTACATATATTTATCTCAGTCTTATTCCCCAAGTTCTTTATGCTGGTTTATAAAGTAGATAAGATAAAATAATGAAGAAATCAGGACAAAGGGGGAAAGAGGGTAGGACAAGCAAGACAGCCCAAGAAATGAGTGTCTGTGAAAGACACTAGTCAACGGTAGAGTACAGTCATCCATTACCACTGCTATTGCAAAAATGGAACATTTAAAGAACATAAGTGCTAAATCACATTCCTGTCAGAAACCATTAAGAATGGCCACATGTGTCTTATGTCTAATTAAAAGGGATTCAGGGGCACCCAGGTGGCTCAGCTGTTTAGCATTTGACTTTGGCAGGTCATGATCTCACGGTTTGTGAGTTTGAGTCCCACATCAGGTAAGCTCAAGCCTCACATTGGGAGAGCACAAGCCCTGCCTTGGGTGAGCCTTGCTTCTCTCTCTCTCTCTCTCTCTCTCTCTCTCTCTCTGTCCCTCCTGGGATTCTCTCTCTCTCTCTCTCTGCCCATCACTCATTTGTGCTCTCTCTCTCTCTCTCTCTCTCTCAAAAAGAAGTGATTCATATTTTCTAGTTACTGCATCCTGCCCAGATGGGCCTTATCTCCCAAAAATGATACGAGAAAAAACCTGAAGTTCATATTCCATTCTGAAATATATCTCTTCAATAGACAGTCTCACACTCAGTTATCATTGTTTCCCTTAGTGCATTACTATTATTAATATAATTATTGTTTTTATCATTCTTTTTTAAAGATTTTTTTAAGTAATCTCTATACCTAATCTGGGGCTCAGACCTACAACTCCAAGATCAAGAGTCACCTGCCCCATCAACTGAACCAGCCAGGTGCCCCTGTTTTTGTCATTATTCTTATTGTCATAATTCTGATGACTATCTTGTTACATTTATAATACTAAGAAGTTCGTGGGCCAAATATAGAATGATAACCATATTTTATAAAGTTGCAGAAAGAACCCAGGACAATGATTTCAGTGTCTTTTTATTTGAATTATGTCAGCATAGAAAAAGACCACAATAGAGTCTTCCTTGTTATTGTGCACATTAACAAAGAATTCTTGCCAGAACAAGACATATTGTGTTTGATGACATTCAAATTTTCATCAGCAAAAACAAAAACAAAAACAAAAACAATCATGACCGTTTTATAAATGCATACTCTAAGAAACAATCACTAGAAACTTACGAGAACCTATATCCATCACCAATAATCCCCACTCCTTTCTTTGAAATCCTCTGACCTCAAAAACAGCATCCTAAATTAGCATCATGCATAACCAACCACTAGTTTTCTATGTGGGAAACTACCCAAGTGGCTGAGATTGTACACTGTGGAGGTGTCGAGATCTGGGCTCAAATCCTATCTCCTCCACTTACCTGTCTGTGGGGCAGGTTACTTAACCTGCGCTAGCCTCAGGTGTCTTAATAGTAAAAATGGGGCTAAAGGAGTAACTAAAGCTCATAAAGTTGCTGCAGGGATTAAATAAGATAATGCACATTAAGAGATGAGAGATTAACGTGTGTGTGAGTGTGTGTGTATGTGTGTGTAGAATGAGCACTGAAAAAATATTGATTATGTTGATAAACACTATCTTTTTATCTGTATTAGAAGTTTTTGTACTTTTTTGGAGAAACCTTTGTATCTCACTTAATTATTTATTTCATGACATTGTAGGGCTCCTAATCAATGCCAGTGTTTCAGTCTCTCTGATCCCTGGCCCTTGGAATCTGAAGCAGAAATAAAAGTACATATTAAGTACCCTGAGCAAGTTTGATATTTACAGTGTACCGAGTCCTTTGTAAGGTGGACACTCATTTATTTCCATTCTGAAACTTCAAGTCGTTAGATATTGAATTTTATTAGAGTAGTTTTCATAGGGCAGGGTTAACAGTTTGCAAAACTGATAAAAGAGACATTTTTATCTTATTGTTGTTTTAATTTGCATTTCTCTCATCACTGGTATGGTTGAGCATCACTTGAAATGTTTGAATGATCTGTTTCCATGCTTTGCCCACTCTTTTATTGGATAGTTTGTCCTTTTAATTATTACTGTCTACAAAGATTCTTTATTTTTATTGTTTGCTAGAATTCTTTATATTTGTTGTCTATAAGAATTTTCTTTGTTTATACTATCCTTATATAATCATATATATATAGAGAGAGAGCCTACTTGAGATTCTGTCTCCCCCTCTCTGCCCCTCCCCCGCTTGCTCTCTCTCTCTTTCTCAAAATAAATTAAAAACAAAAAAATTCAAAAAAGAAACATCTTGGTAACTATCCTTTTTAGTCATTTGTCTGTGTGTGTGTGTGTATATACATATATAATTTATTTAAAATGTATATTACATGTTATTTTATAATCTGACTTTCCCCCCATCTCTATATTTTGCACATATTTCTATGTCACTAAATACTTTCCTACAATATAATTTTAGTTTCTAGGTAGAATTCTATTATATGTCTATATTATAATCTATTTAATAATCTCTTATTATCAGAAAACTTTTTGCAATTATTTTAAAAAACTAACTCGACATACATATAATTAGTTCTCTGAATTTTTTCTTTCCTGGTAGACTGGTGCCTTTTAAACCTTTCTTACTGCAGCTCACAGTGAGTACACAGTACTCTGATTCAACATTCACCAGTACATATATGCTTGTGCTCACACAAAGAAGTGAAAAAATGTTGTGAAACAAAACTCACTTTCTGCTAATTTCTATTCTTTTCTGTATCATTTTATTAAAGAAATTCTGGTCCCAATCCACTAAATGTATTTCATGACTCATGGATGAGTTTTTACCCTCCATTTGGAAAGGAAGGAGGGGCCGTGATTGGCCCACAGTAGGCATTAATTTGTGTTGCATGAACAGCCTCATGGCTAAATCCTTGTGTACATTCAGGCTGACCGCTCAGGCAGTGTATTAGGGTTCTCCAGAGAAGCGGAACCAACAGGACAGATATATACGGTTGACACTTGAACAATATGGGGGTTGGGGTGCTGACCCCCATACAGTCAAAAATCTGTACATAACTTTTAACTCCCCCCAAAACTTAACTCCCAATAGTCTACTATCCACCCAAAGCCTTACTAGTCACATAACAGTCGATTAACATATACTCTGTATGTGTTATGTACTATATACCGTATTCTTACAATAAAGTAAGCTAGAGAAAAGAAAATATTATGAAGAAAATCATAAAAAGGAAAATATGTGTTTACAGTCCTGTATTACATTTATAGAAAAAAGTTCGCATGTAGGTGGCTGCACAATTCAAACCCATGTTGTTCAAGGGTCCACCGTGTATCTCCTATTGGTTTTATATCTATAATGTATACAAGGAGATTTATTATGAGGAATTGGCTAACCCAACTGTGGAGGCTGAGAAGTCCCACAGGCGACCATCTGCAAGCTGGACACCCAGGAGAGCCAGTAGTGCAATTCAGTCAGAGTCTGAAGGCCTGAGAGCCAGGAGAACCTCTTAGTCCGAAGGCAGAAAAAGATGCAATGTCCCAACTTGATGAGTGAGGCAGGAAAGAAGAAGCAGGGGGAGGGGAGAATTCCTCCTTCTTCTGCCTTTTGTTCCCGTCAGGCCCTCAGCAAACTGTACATGCCCACCTCCTTGCCCACATAGTGGAAACAATCTAGTTTACTCTCTCTACCAATTCAAATGCTAATCTTATCCTGAAACACCCTCATGGACACACCCAGAAATAACGTATAATCTGGGCACCCTGTGGTCAGTCAGGTTGACACATGCATGAAATTAACCATCACAGGTAGTATAGTGTATATAGTTAACTCCCAGGACTCTACTCAGACAGCATGAGTTTAAAGGCTGGCTCTGCCACATACTAGCTGGTGGCCATGGACAAGTGACTTAACCTCTCTGTGTCTCATTTTCCTTACCTGTAAAATAATAATGCCTATTTCAAAAGATTGTTATGAAGATTAAATGAGCTAATTTTTAGCACTTAGAACAGCACCTGCCATACAGTAACTAATATGTTTTTATTAAGTAAATAAATAGGAGAGGTGTCTGGGTGGCTCAGTCAGTTAAGCATCAAACTTTGGCTCAGGTCACAATCTCGTGTTTCGTGAGTTTGAGCCCTGCATCAGGCTCTCTGCTGTCAGCACAGAGCCCACTTCAGATCTTCTGTCTCCCTCTCTCTCTACCCCTTTCCCACTCATGCATGCTCACATGTGTTCTTTCTCAATAATAAATAAACATTAACAAAAAGTTAAACAAACAAACAGGAAATTCCTGGAAGCTGAGTGGTTGGATCAAAGGGTATGTAAAAACATAAGACTTTTAAAATATACTGGTATGCCTATTGTTATAGACATATTGATATACCCATCCTTATCTCTTCCATCCCTTCCAAAGACTGAACCAACTTTTATTCCCACAGGCCATAACAGACTTGTGGAAATAGTGTACTAAGGTGTTGCTCACTGCTCTTCACTTTCCTGAGGGTGTGTCGGGCTGGTTAAGACTTAGCCGGGTGGTTGACTCTTTCAAATAGTGGGAGAAGGGAAGCAGCAGACAGTCGCTCACAGACAGAGAGAGGGCCCCCAAGGGGATGCCCACCCACACTTGGCAGAACCCTCTGGCAGAATCATGGTAGGCAAAATCCCAGAGATACTCTGCAGGCTGGGCAGGAGGATCTAGCAGACCCTTGGGGAGTGGGTAGAAGGTAGGACTCCCAGGCAAACATTCCTCCCTGGGGCACACATTTCCCACCACTGCCCTTGCCACACGGCTACTTCATTCTAGCTCTAAAACCCTGACTCAGATCTGCCAGGTGCACCTAAATCTTATTTAGTCTGTGGCAAGTATATTTTCCAACAGCTGAGTTGTTTTGTGAAAACTGGGTGCCCACCTAAACTGTACACACATGCACGCACATCACACACACACACACACATGCACAGAGATGATAGCTTTCTGTTTTAGCATTTGGTGAAATGCACATACGACTCTAGCCCCATCTTGCTTACAAAGTCTTCCCTGACAACTGCAGCCCAGGTAGATCGCTCCTTCCTCTGAGCTCCCACACCAATTCTAGGCATTCAGGATTCAGTAACTTAGTTATATGCTTGTCTGTCTGGTCCTGGAACTGTCTCAGGGCAGTAGTTCATTCCCCCAACCACAGTTGTAACTTGTTTGAAATTAACCACCATGTCTTACATTTCTTTTGGATCTCTCACTGGCTTGGTTCATAGTAGGTTGTTAGTAAATAGTCAATGATTGGTTGATCCAGGTATGAATTGCATAGAATTTGCACTGAAGTGAAATTACATTAAGAAAGATAAGTTTTCAGGGCACCTGGGTGGCTCAGTCAGTTGAGCATCCGACTTTGACTCAGGTCATGATCTCATGGTTCATGAGTTTGAGCCCCGTGTCGGGCTCTGTGCTGACAGCTCAGAGTGTGGATCCTGCCTCAGATTCTGTGTCTCCCTCTCTCTCTGCCCCTCCCCCATTCCTGCTCTGTCTCTCTCAAAAATAAACATTAAAAATATATATATTAAAAAAAGAAAAATAAGGTTTCCAACTTTCACAAACTAAATTAAACCTGGATCAAATATTGACATATTAAAAATTAAACTACTAGAATAAAATATGGTTGAATTTATTTATAATTATGGAATGAATGAAATCAGTCCAGCCTTTCTAGATAGGACACAAGCCCAGAAGCCATGAAAGGAAGAAAAGATAGATACATTTGATAACATAAAAACATTTTTAACCTTCTCTATGGCAAAGATGCTTTTAATTTATGAGGAATATGTACAGGTCAAGAATGATGATGAAAAACCTTCCATCCAACCCCTAAATTGTAAGAGGGTAGAAAATGGCCAAATTTTCTCCTTCTGACCTTTGTTCTTCACTCATCCACAAAAGATTATTTCACCTCAGCTAAAATCTTGATCTTGCTCCCACTTCAAACTTTGTCTTCGTAGGTATGTCTTCCTCCTTTCTTCCCCTCTCTCTATTTTCCTTTACACTCTGATCCTTGAATATGCAAAAAGTGAGGGGCTTTGTGGTGGTGCTATAGGGAAAGAATAGTTTTCTTTGAACTTGCAGCTGTTGGCAGAACTATTAGACAAGTGACTCTCAATGGGTACCCCAGCCACTTACAATGTCAGAGTAGCAATTATTGCATGGTTGTCAGAGGCTACTGCCTCTGGGGCAGGGTGGCTAACCTTTCCTGAGCGGCTTGCTCTACCCTGAAGTCAGCGTATTAGATGTTCTATTGAGACTTTTACTATAACACTATAATCTTGGGAAACTTGTAACATCAGAAATTTCATGCAGCACCTCATTTTAGGGTGAAGAACTAAAGGAGAAAATCATGCATCAGTTTTTAATTGTGCGTTTGCTTTCTAGGTCTGATTTTATTCAGAACAACGGAATCAAACCAGGAATGTATTTTTTTTCTCCTTAGTGCAAAGAGAAAACAGTCTTATTAATGTTGCCAAGCAATTGAAAAAGGTCTACTGTTTAGAGAGAAGATGCTCAAGACAGAGGAGGAGGCAGAGGTGAATAGATGAGCTGTGTTAGATGGTATTTTTGAGGATATCATTAATGAGGATGATGTATAAATAAGGAAGTGACTGAAATTGATCTAAGTTCATTTTAGCTTCTTTGGGAACACCTTAAAAAGTATCATTGTTTATCAGGCGGAAAAGAAAAGTCGATAGTGAAAGAGAAGCTTATCTTTTGTAGAGTATAAACTATTACAAAGAATAAAGAGGAATTAAAACTATCTTGTTAGAGTACCTTTAGAAATGCCCAAGTCTTGACATTCTGATTATTTCAAAAAGCACTGAAAAGACACAAACATGCAAAAAAGGATGCCTTTTTGTTCTTTTAGCATTTCTTTTTTTTTTTTTTTTTTTTAGACAGGAAGCAGGATTTATTGGTGGGCATGAATGGGGAAGGGCAGTGCTGAAGTTCTCATGAGTAAAGAGCCCGCCATTTGTCCAAGGGGCCACGATTAGTGGTGTATTTGACCCCACAGCCGTCTGGGATGGGCTGCTTTTGAGCCACCATGTCTTCAAATTCATCCGCATTAAACTTAGTAAAGCCCCACTTCTTGGAAAAGGGGATCTTCTGGTGGCCAGGGAACTGAACTTGGCCCTACGTAGGGCCTCAATCACATGCTCCTTGTTCTGCAACTTGGTACGGATGGACAAGATGACTTGGCCAATGTGGACCCTGGCCACTGTGCCCTGGGGCTTTCCAAAGGCACCTTACATACCTGTCTGGAGCCTAGATTGGAGAAAGCATGAGGCCAAACCTCAATGTCCGCCAGAAAAAAACTGTCTCCAAGGTCCCTCAGGGCAACCCATACAACCAACAGGCTGCATACACTACTGAGGAGGCTGCTGTTTGCAGCCATTGCACACTGGGCCCCACGAGGAAAGAGCACAGTTAGCTTAATTGGCTGCAGATCCTTTAGCATTTCTTTAACATATTCTAGAAGTGAAGTTTTCTCATTTTTATCTAGGAAATTTGGAAAAGAGGGTTGTGTTTTTGGTTTTTCATTATAAATATCACTTGTTTTGTTTCCATGCACCTTTATGCAAGATGAAAGGCAATGTTTATACATAACATTTCGTCCAAGGGTATGGAAGATTTTTTTTTAAGTTAATTTATTTTTAGAGAGAGATTGCACACAAGTTGGGGAGGCAGAGAGTGAGGGAGAGAAAGAATCCCAAGCAAGCTCTGCACTGTTCATGTGGAGCCTGACATGGGGCTTGAACCCATAAACCATGACCTAAGCCAAAATCAAGAGTGGGACATTCAACTGACTGAGCCACCCAGGTGCCCCTGGATATGGAAGATTTAAAAATAATAGAATTCCGAGATGCCTGGGTGGCTCAATCAGTTAAACATCCAACTTAGGCTCAGGTCATGATCTCGTGGTTCACTCATTCCAGCTGAGCTCTGCATCTGGCTCTGTGCTGACAGCTCAGGGCCTGGAGCTTGCTTCGGATTCTGGGTCTCCCTCTCTCCATGCCCCTCCGCCACTCATTCTCTGCCTCCCTCTCTCTCAAAATAAATAAACATTAAATTTTTTTTTTAAAATAATAGAATTGCAGTTTGCTAAAGGAAGACATAAGCATGACAAGTCATCTGATGAGTCTCAGGCAGAATTGCAGGGATAACCGTTCTAAACACAAGGAGTTTCTTGGCTGCCAGAGGGAGTTTCCAGGCCACACATCAACCAGCTCATTAATGGTTGTTTCCAAAGGGTTCCATTCAATCTGGTTAATATAAATACTCCATTATTTTTACTATTTGGAAAGTAAACATATCAATATTGAAAAATATGATCAATCATATTAACAATACTTCTATATGGCCTTATGTTAATTGGGAAAAAAGTGGGATTCCTTTGCAAATGATATAAATATCTTGAAGATATGGATTTTACTGAATCACTAAGAGATAAATACATGAAAGGAAAAAATGAAATACAAGCCAATGGAGATGCATTCGTGGAGGAATGGATAAAGTTAATGGTGTTATTTGCTTTAAAAAATTTTACTGAGAAGAGTCAAATAACTCTGTTTTGACTGACCCAGGAGGGTATCATAGTTGGAGCGAGATTTCAGAACCTGGCAGAATAAGAGAGGAGTAGTTGGTGGATTCTTTGGGACTCATGGCCATTAAATGCTTTGTGACTCTGACTTTTTAAGTATAAATGGGAGACTATTCTTTTTTTAAATGTTTATATATTTATTTTGAGGAGGGGGAGGGGGACAGACAGAGAGTGAGAGGGAGAAGCCCAAGCAGAATCTCAGCATGGAGCCCAATGTGGGGCTTCACCCCATGAATTGTGAGATCATGACCTGAGCTGAAATCAGGAGCTGGAGGCTTAACTGACTTGAGCCACCCAGGCGACCTGGGAGACTATTCTTTTAAAAATACAGGCAACTATTGCTTGAAACATCTCTCTCTCTCCGTCTCCTGAAGATAGTTTTGATATTGGTGTCAAAATTTGCTCATGGACAAATTTGTCTTCTTGTTTATAGTTACAGTTTAAGCAATTGTGCCTGGGACAATTCTGTCTTACAGCATGAAAGGAGATAAACACAATCTGAGTATGGTGAGCATTTAGACTAACCATCTGAACTTCCTTGGCTATTGTAGAGGCTGCAGTGTTGTCACATTAAAGTATAGGACTGGGCAGGTGACAAATTTAAGAGCTAGACTTGGGTCTGACCTGGATCTGGGGCTGCTTAAACAAAAAGTTTAAGAGAATAAGAGTTTCTATTGCCCTGCTCAAGAAGCTCAAGTCAAACCTGATACTTCTGCTATTTGACCTACATACCAAGATATATGGTTACATCAAAATCCTTGTTGACAACATTCACTACTTACTCTAGAGCAGGTGTTCCTCACCAGGGATCAAGAAACTCTTAAGGGATTCAGTAAATTCCCCGAAATTATATGCAAAACTTGATGTGTAGATGAGTGTAAGTGTTTTTCTAGGTATTGTTCATCAAATTCTCAAAGGGGCAGTGGTCCCAAAACAAAAATAAGAACTGCTTCTCTAGAAGGGAAAATTTCCCCAGGATTTTCCAAATGAACACAATTCAATAATTTCTGGCTACTTTTTTCAGAAGAGTTGAGTTGAACAGTTAAAGCTTCACTGTATTTTCCTTTTTGTATAATTTTTATTGCATAAAATTACAGAACAGTATTTTTGTTCCTCCAGATTTAATCTTTTTTTTTTTTTTTTTTAGTGTGTGTTAGTTCATTGGTTACAAATGAAATTCATGTTTAAATTTCTATTTAAGGGGTGCCTGGGTGGCTCAGTCAGTTAAGCATCAGACTTTGGCTCAGGTCATGATCTCATGGTTCATGAGTTCGAGCCCCATATTGGGCTCGCTGCTGTCGGTACAGAGCCTGCTTCAGATGCTCTCTCCCCCCGAAAAAAATAAACATTTTTTAAAAATTCTATTCAAATGAAAATGCTATTCCATACTGCAGTATTCTATTTAAATTCTAGCTATTTTAACTAGAATATTTCAAAGACCATTTCAGTAAGAAACAAAACTATAGCTTTCTCCCAACTTAGGGAATACAAAATGATCAAACTTTTTATCACTGAAAAGTACTTTAGAATTCTAGTCAATCACGTAAGAAGTCTTAAAAAAAGGTATAAATAATAGCTCAATATAAGAGATAAAATGGAATAATAAAAATGCTCAATTAAACCCAAAGAAGGTAGAAAAGGAGGGTATACAAACTAAGAAGTAGTACTCAAGAGAGAGAACAGCTAGGAAGATGGTAGAATTTGTGATACCAACAATCACTTAAAAGTGAGTATCTAAACACCAGTTAAAAGACAGAGATGTAAATTTTTTTTTTAATGTTTATTTAACTTTTGAGAGAGAGAGAGTAAGACAGAGTGTAAGCAGGGAGGGGCAGAAAGAGAAGAAGACACAGAATCCGAAGCAGGCTCCAGGCTCTGAGCTGTCAGCACAGAGCCTGATGCAAGGCTTGAACCCACAAACCATGAGATCATGGCCTGAGCCGAAGTCGGTCGCTTAACTGACCGAACCACCCAGGCGCCCCAAAAGACAGAGATTTAGACTGAGTAAAATAGCAAGACCCAATTACATGCCATCTATAACAAACCCACTTTAAATGTAAAGACTAAGATTGAAAGTAAAAAAATAGAAAAGTATAACATGAAAAGGGTAACTAAAGGAAAGCTGGAGTAACTATACCAATTTCATACAAAATAGACTGCAGAATACGAAATGTTATCAGTGTTTTATTATCAATAAATAAAGAAGTCAATTTGTAACA
>NW_026059673.1:0-40645 GCF_023721935.1 Panthera uncia | reverse complement strand
CCCTTCCTTCATTCACGTGCATGTGCTCTCTCTCTCTCTCTCTCTCTTTCTCTCAAAATAAATAAACATTAAAGAAGAAGAAGAAGAAGAAGAAGAAGAAGAAGACGACAGAAGGCAGTGGGCAGAAGAAGTGGGGCCAGTGACATCTGTCCTTTATATCAGGAAAGCAAAGATTTGTCAGAAACCCCTGTAGAATTCTGCTTATCCCTCATTGGAACTCAAACTGTTTCACAAAGCCAGCCCTAGCTGCAGCAGAGCAGGAAGGCAAATATTAGACTTTTCTAGCCTTTATAATGGAGGATGCCAAAGGAGGTGGGTTTTGAGAATGGGAGTTAGGCTAGCTGACCAATGGCGTCTGCCACATGTATGTCCTCTGATTCTCTTAGAAGTCATCAGCTTTCACTACCACTCATTGATGTTGTGCTCTTTGGGACTCTTTTAAGGCAGAACCTGGCAAAAATATGAAGTTTTGCATCATTTATAAATTTCTCCAAGTATCACAGCAGTGGGCCTGTGTTGTCTCTGACAGGCTGTCTGTGCCTGGGGAAGAAGTATTTGCCTATGGTGTCAGAGAAAGCTTTTGAATCCAGTTGTTTGGATAGATTTGAAAAAAAGTGCAAACAAAAATGTCTATCCTTGGTTTAACTTTTCGCTCTTGTTTATTCATGGGTGCTTCTAAGAGCTTTTGCAAGTAAACCTTCCAAATCTTAAACTAAGTGTGGTAGGCAAACTATCTCAGAGTTTACAATTTACACCATGGATCAAGAAGAATAACAATCCATTAATTCTGATGAGGTAACCTCATTAAAGGGGGCATGTGGAATAAACAAGGGGGGGATTCTAGCAAGTTTGAAAACTGGAAGGCACACTGTCTTCTCTCTGTGCCGGTATATCCACAAACACCTCTCTAGTTCAGGGACACATGGCAGGATAGACTATGATACAGTTGGCCTGAAGGCAGTGCAGAGTAGTGACTAAGATGTGAGCTCTGGAGCCAGACTGTCTATCCTCACGTCCTACTTCTGCAGCTTACTAGCTGTGTGACCTAGGACAAGTTACTTAGGCTCTCTGTGCCTCCAAATGGGGCAATAATAGTAACTCAGCTAATATACATAAATATATGTAAAGCACCTCCCCCACAGTATACACAATAATTGAGAACTATTAGCTCTTCTTATTATATAGTGATATTATATATAATGATAATGCTCACCAAGGGAAGCAGACTCCTTACTTCTCCATCTTTCCCTTCCTGTTGGTGCCCATCTCTTTTGGACATTTCCTTGTTACAGAGGAAGCATTCATAACTACTTGCTGATGTTTAGGGGCTTCAGAGGTAGCGGAACTCAATCACTCTGTGTACACTGTGTCATGCGATATGTGCTATTATCACACTTTCACAGAAAGAAAAGGGAATTGAGCATAGAGGTAAAGGAACTTGTCCAAGCCACACAGTTCATAAACTTGTTGGAGTTAGAATTAGAACTCAGGTGTTTGGGACTCTTTAAGTCCTGTCCTTATTCCCATTGCGGCATTATTGAACTGAGTACAAGGCTCAAGTTAGCTTTTTATGTGCGTGTCTTTCTCTCTGCATATAATTTTCTCATGCTCTGAGAGAGAGATTTGAGTCATGGACATCTTTTAGGACATCTGCACAACTCGCAATTAACCCTCTTTTTCTGAAAACTGTACCAGTGTCCTGATAAAGGAGGGCCCCAAAGGCTCTATAAAGGTAATGCTTATAAAGTGTAGTTAGCACCCGATAAACTTTAGCTGCTAGTATACTGTTACATGAACCCACCTTCTCTGGCCAAGGTTGAATGGGCCAGTTGGATTCTCTCAAAAATTTGAAAATCAGATTCTGAGATAGCCCGGGTAGACCCAGCATGTTATTGAAATGGAGCTGATGGAAGTTCAAGAGCAGTGAAATATCCATCTGCCCACAAGGGTTGGCAAAGGCATGGAGTGTTGCCCTGCAGAGAGAACAGAGGAGATAAAAAAGGCTAAGTGGAGGGAGAAGTATGAGGTAGAGGCAAGTACTGACTGAGAAACATGGGGCTTCTTCAGTCGTGTGTCTAGTCCCTTTCACAATCCCTGCCTTCCGTGTTTGTGAGCAACCCTGTATCCTAATACTAATGTGCCCACATCTTATTTTGTTCGTGTATTAAGCTAGCTTAAATTGTTCTTTTGTCACTAGCGACTAAAACAACCTCAGTGAAGACAGTTTGATTGGGATGGACATTGTAGTTATTGACTGAAATAATCGTTTTAGATTATCTGGGTACTGTATTTAGTCGCATAGGTTAGGAATTCGCCTATTCAATGCCATAAATGTAATTCAGGTACCCTAACACAAACTTGAGAAAGTTCCCACTCTTCCTGGCCAATTGCTAAATCTCCTCAAAGTTAAGAATACACAACATTGTTTCTCATCACAAAATGTTGTGTGTATATGAGTGTGGGTCTAAAATACCTGCGGTTATACTTTATTCTTGTGGAAATCTCTATTCAAGAAAGTTCTCGGGGTGCCTGGGGGGCTCAGTCAATAAAGCATCTGACTTTGGCTCAGGTCATGATCTCACAATTCATGGGTTCAAGCCCCGCACTGGGCTCCGGGCTTACAGTTCGGAGCCCGGAGCCTGCTCTGGATTCTGTGTCTCCTTCTCTCTTTCTGCCCCTCCCCCACTCACATTCTGTCTTGCTCCGTCTCTCAAAAATAAATAAATGTTAAAAAAAAAAGCTACTTAAAAATTTTTTTAACATTTATTTATTTTTGAGAGAGTGAGACAGAGCAAGACAGAGCATGAGTGAGGGAGGGGCAGAGAGAGAGGGAGACATGGAATCTGAAGCAGGCTCCAGGCTCCAAGCTGTCAGCACAGAGCCTGACGTGGAGCTCGAGCTCATGGACTGTGAGATCATGACCTGAGCCGAAGTTGGTCGTTCAACCAACGGAGCCACCCAGGCGCCCCTGCTCCCCCACAAAAAAAGCTTTTTTTTTTTTTTTTTTAAAGAAAGTTCTAAATGCTTTGTTTCTCTGGATGTGCTCAGCCTTGCCTAAGCCATCTCTGAGCAGTCAGAATCACACTATGGCTCCCAGGCCAGAGAAAAGTCCAGACAGAAAAGCTTTATCTTGCAGCCACTGAATTGCATCTCTGGGTGGCTTCCATGGCCAGAAATGCTAATGCAGGAGACTTCATCCAAAGTCTCACAGGCCCCTAGCATTCAATACCAGTTATAGGATATAAAGAGATCCAAATGGATATGATTCCTAGAATTTAGTCTTTCTACATATGATTTCTTATTCTAAGAGGTATCTTAAGATATAAAACAATTCTAAAAACAAATAACAGGTTTTTTTAGGTGACAGCCTTCAAGCACAGTGGTTCTTGATCAGGATTATGTTTCAAGGTGACCTGGGAAGCTTTCTTTGAAATATACTTGACATCTGAGAATAGGGAAGACAGATATTGCTGTACAGTGTAGGTGGGTCTGTAAGTTGGTGTAATTTTTTGGAGGGCAATTCAATAGTGTTCATCAAAAATTTTAAATGTATATATATATATATATATATATATATATATATATATATATACACTAATGTGACTTAAGTAGGAATATATTCCATAGCTGTACTTGCACAGCGCCCAGATAAATATTTAAAAGAATGTGGGCTGAGCATTATTAGTAAACGGGAAAAATGTTGGAATATTATGAAGCCACTAAAAGGAGGTAGATTTTATGAAAATATAGGTAGATCCTATGGGAAAGAGGCCCAAATAATTAAGGAAATAAAGCAAATTGTAGAACAGGATATACATAATAGTATAATTCCATAATTTACCATAATAAAAGGAAGTATATATACACACACACACACATGCACGCACGCGCGCACACACACACACACACACACACACACTTTGGGTTTGTGCCTCCTTTGTGATATATATATATATATATATACTTATATGTATAGGAAGCTTCTGAAAGAATATATAAACTGTCCACAGGGTTAACTTCAGGGGAGTAAGAAAAGCATGTTGTCTCAAAAAGAACTTTTTTTTTTACATTTATTTATTTTTGAGAGACAGAGCACGGGTGGGAGAGGGGCAGAGAGAGAGAAGGAGACACAGAATTTGAAGCAGGCTCCAGGTTCTCAGCTGTCAGCACAGAGCCTGACACAGGTTTGAACCTATGAACCATAAGATTGTGACCTGAGCCGAAATCAGATACTCAACTGACTGAGCCACCCAGGTGCCCCTCCACGAGAACTTTTAAAAGTATTTTATGCCATTTTTGTTACCTGCAAATAGAATAGTCTCAGTGATGACAATTTGGCTGGCAGGGACATTGTAGTTTCTGATAGAAATAAGTGTTTTAGATTATCACGCTCATTGTAAAATACAAAACTGATTCAGGCATGTTATAAAAAAGCATTTCAAACAATATAGACATTTATGTAATACAAAGGAAAATTTCCTTTTCCCCCCTTCCCCACCTAAATCCTTCCTTGGGAAGGGACTTTCTACTTTTCATGTTGTACCTCTCTGTCCTGTTTTTTGTTTTTACTATGAGCATGTATAACTTTCATAGATAATAGTTCTGTTTCACTAGGATCTTACCAAGCTGTATTGGATCAGAAAGTTTGGGGTTAGAGACCAGTCATATATATTTAAAAATAACTACCTAGAGGTGCCTGGGTGGCTCAGTCAGCTGAGTGACTGACTTTGGCTCAGGTCACGATCTCATGGTTCGTGAGTTCGAGCCCCGCTTCGGGCTCTGTGCTGACAGCTCAGAACCTGGAGCCTGCTTCAGATCCTGTGTCTCCTTCTCTCTCTCTGCCCGTCCCTTCCTCATGCTCTGTCTCTCTTTCTCAAAAATAAAAATAAACATAAAAAAAATTTAAAAATAACTACCTAGGTGATTCTGATGTACATTCTTTGTTAAGAACCATTGCTAGCTAGGATCATTCTTTGTGTCCTAAAGGTTTGCATAACTTCAAATAAAATGTCAAAATTTCCAACATGGGAGGGGTTCCCATCTCTAAGGATCTCAGTGGCTTTATAAGCATGAACAAATGGGAATTTTCAAAAGAAGGGCCTATCCTTGTGATATTCTAAAGAGCTGGTGGTTGAATTGACCATACTTGGTAGGAAATGAATCATGATTTCACACTAGGAAGGTATAGCAAGTGTGAGGTTTGCATACCTCTGTTGGCTCAGTGGCACAGTGTCCACCGCAGACATTGCTGATCAGTCTTCACACTCGTCGTAGTGAGACTTCACATAGCTCAGAATCATTTTTATCAGAACTCATCATCCAAGGTAACTACCTTCTACCCTTGGTTTGCAATGTCCAATGAAATCTATTTTAGTGACCTTCCATCTGTGATCTTTCTAGCATGATTTCCCCACTTGTTTAGAATACAAAACCCATCTTTCCTATGAGCAGCCCATTCCATGTGTGTTTCATAGGCCTGGGTACACTCCCTTCTTCAGCTACAGAAGTGGAAACATCACCTACGCTGTACCCATAAATCAGGGAACCCATCCCATAGGCCACACTGATTGGTACAGAGATGAGTATGTGATCAAGTCAGATCAACAGATTATTCATTTCTGGCACTTTCTCCTGGGGTTATTTGGGAAACAAAACAAAACATGTTTCTCTTTCTTGGTTATTAAGCTTATATAGATTTAGAGTCTTCAGCTTTCAGCTGCCATCTTGTTGGTGATCTGGAAAGAACCTGTTGTAGAACACCCTGTCAAAGAAGGGGGTGAGACAGAGTCTTGATATTGCCATTTATGAGCCTTAATCCAGGTGTACCTGATGCCAGATGAATCTTCCAAACCTTCTATTTACGAGAGTTAATAAATTCCCTTAATTTGCCTGCATTTGTTTGAGTTAGGCTAATGCCACCTGCAGTAAAGAATCTACATTAATATGCCTATTCCATTTCCTTATCCCTTGGGGTGAAAATCTGTGCTTGAGCTTTTTCAAATTCTCTATCCTTTCTATCTGTGAGCCTTTCTTCCCATTTCTAGAGTTGGATCCTATATTTGAGAATGAGACACTTACGAGCCAGAAGGGGTAAAAGAGTGATGGTTTGTTGTCATTATTGTCATTATTATTGTGAAAGCAAGAAATTCTGATTGTAAATCAATTCTATTAGAATTAGAATCAGGGATGAATTAGAATCTTGATAGGCAATGAGAAGAACTGTTGGCCAGCTCTTTCATAGAACCATAGAGTCTTAAAGGAGGAAGAGACCTAAGCAATTCAATATTCTCATTTTATAAAAGAGGAAACTGAGACCCAGAAGGTTAATCCATTTGTCCAAGGTCATAGAGTATAGCCTGTAATCCAGGTCTCCCTGGCTTTATCTGGTGTTCTTTCACCATTCTGCTGCCTTTATTCTGGGTCTGAAATAGTCAAACTGGGTCATAAAACAATTAGATGTAATGTTCAAAATTGATTAGCATTATCACCAATCAATCAATGAAGAGTTTCATTAAAATTCAGCATCTACAACTGCATTACAAAGCAGCAGAAGAAAATAAATAGACCATATGAAACATGACCTCATACTTGATTAAACTGAAGTTTTTTTCATCTGTGATTCAAAGTCCAGATTTTTCCAGTCTTCCAAGCTTGTCCTTACTCTTTTCAATGTTGAGGAAGATTTTTGAAAGTTCTCTCCCAACCCTGCCATACTACATACATAGAGCTAGAATAGTGATTTCCTCTTTGTGTGTGTGTGTGTGTGTGTGTGTGTGTGTGTGTGTGGTTTCCTCTTAAAATGAAACTCTTGTAGAAAGGACTACATCAATAAACTATTTGTATGGTATTTTCAAGTAAATAATAGATTATTGGCAGTTCACAAAAAGTCCGTATTTATATCTTGAGATTTTTTTGTTAACTCCTTGCATTCCTCAGAGAGATATGTGACTTATAGAGCAATGAATCATTTCATTCCAAATACATAGAATCATGGAATTTAGGGTGAGAGGGTTATTTAGAAACTGTTTAGTTCAACATTTATTGATGAGGAACCCAAGACCCAGGGAGATTAATTGACTGTATGCAGTCATGGGCAAAGAGCTATTATGAATCCTTCCATGATGTCGTCTGAAATTAACTTTTTCTTATAAATCTGAATTTTCATGAAAATTCTGAAGCTTGATGACAAGTAAGAAAATGTATCAAAATATAATTTTTATATATTAATATTAACTTAAATACATAAAGAACATGAAAATACTATTTATTTGAGTGCTTGGTAAGCTAACATATTTTCTTATTTTTCTACTTCACTTCCCAACGACACTCCAAAAAGCAACAATAATTATTCCAAAATAGCACTTTTTTCCCCTTATTTAACATTTTACAGTCTGATGTTAGGGGAATACAGTCAACATATATTCTCACAAAATACTTTGCGTAACATGCAGTTAACCTTAAAAGGTTGTGTATGTATACTAAATCAGTATACTGGTCTGTGGTCTAATAGTCCCCCGTATTGATATATGCCTAATTCCAGAACAGTCTGAACACCTCTTCAGGATCGTTGAAGGCCTGAAGGCCTCTTCAGGTCTGATTGATGAGATTAAGCATGTCAAATACACGAACAGCTTGCAGCAAAGGTGACCTCCAGATGCAGCAAGGACACTGGGTCACCAAGCCTCAGAAGCAAAGACTGAAAAAAGACCTCTCCCTGCTCTGCCTCTCAAGGAAAGGCAGCTCTTGAATGGGAGAAAAACAATTAGAAAATGCAGTATCTTAATCCAAGGAAAGCCAAATAGAGGAAACAGATGTCTCTTACCGAATTCTGTATTTTCTGTTCTTCCAGGTGAAAAAGAAAGCCTTGTGGGGACTTGCAAGCCTTTTGTGTCCTAAGTTATTGTCTTCCAAACTGCAGAGGTGAGTTTTAGACACAGTGGTCAATAGAGTCGCCCCAGAAGCTTCTAACTGCTGCAAACCTCGGCCTAGAGTTCTTTTTTTTTTTCTTCTAAGAAGTTGCTTTTTTATTTTTAAAGAAATTTATTTATTTAAAAAAAAATTTTTTTTAACATTTATTCATCTTTGAGAGACAGAGACAGAGCATGAGTGAGGGAGGAGCAGAGAGAGAGGGAGACACAGAATCTGAAGCAGGCTCCAGGCTCTGAGCTGTCAGCACAGAGCCCGATGCAGGACCCGAACTCACTGACTGAGAGATCATGACCTGAGCTGAAGTCGGACGCTTAACCGACTGAGCCACCCAGGTGCCCCTATTTTTAAAGAAATTTAAATAAGAAGTTAGAAAATTTACAAAACCAGAAAATTTTTTCTTTGAATGGTGTCAAAGAACTCATCATAATATTTACTCTGCTTGGAATTTTGCTAACTAGTCAGGCTACAGAAATGAAATTCCACTTTTTAACATTTATTTTAAAGGGTAAATATCATAAGAGCATAATAAGAAAAGTAGTCGCTGTAGTATTTATTACAATAGCAAAACACTGGCAACAATCTGAACAACCATCACTATGGGATTAAAAGGAATCTTAACCAAAATTAAGTAGAAAAATTAAACTACTAAAGATAAGAATGGAAACCAATGATATAGTTCTGTTGTATCCACACAGAAAAAGTTACACTAAAAAAAAAGCATTCTATGAAAATTTGTCCAATTTTCTTCTAATTTTCAATTGGATGAAATGGTATAGGTAAGAAACTCCAAAATATGTGCTTTCAGAAAGCAGTTTTCCTGGGGGAAGGAGTTAATCATGAAATACTTTATTTCTTTCTTGTTTAAACACCTTCTGGGTAAAGAAATTCTATGCTATAACAAGACCAGCTGGTGCTCCCATATGAGAGATTGTTTCTCTACTATTTGTAAGACTGACCAATCTAAATCATTAAATCAGGGAGTGTCCCAGCTGTACATAATCATTCTGTATGGATGGGGCTCTGGTGGACTGAAATATCTGGAGTATCTACTAGGACACCTAGCTGGTGATTGTATTTTATGGGATACTTCATTCAAGACATTGAAAGCAACAGTCATTGGTTTAGAAACAAAAGAACCAATACATAGGTTTACTTAGAGGTATCTTAGGCCATATGTCAGTTGTTAAAATACACATAATCCCAATGAGGCTTTCTAAAATCATTGGTAGTCCACAAATAACAATTAATAAACTAGTCAAATCTTGACTACCTGGAGAGGTGAAGTCTCACTTTAGATTCTGATCCCTTTGGCTTATTTTCTTTCTATCCCCAGCATTTGCTGTTTGTTTCTTAAGACTTTATCCTTGGTTCTCATCTTTTGGCTACAGGATTTCTCACATTCTTTCTGTGCTTTCTCAAGATCCAACTGTAACAGAGAAAGGACTTTGCACTCTCATCTGTAGAAAAGTTAAATGCTGCTGCCCCATCATTTCACTACTAGAGTAGAGATTTCACTACTCTCTTTTGACCTCTGTAATTTGTGCATCACTTTATTCTGTTTGAATGTGGCTACTCTTCATTCATTTGTTTATTCATCAAATATTTATGGAGTGCCTACTTTGTACCACACCCTATTGTACTACAAATAGTAAGATTAGGCTTGTACTCTTGGGACCTAAAACAAGTGTCATAAGTTATAGAGCTTAGAAAATTATTCAGGATATATTTTCTAAAAACAACAGAATTAAATTATAAATCAATAGCAAAAAACTGTCTAAAAATTCTCAAGTTCTTGGATTAGACAATATACTTCTAAATAATTTATGAATCAAAACAAATAAATCACAGTGGAAATTAGAAGATGTTTTAAACTGAATGGTAATGAAGATATTTCAAATTAAAAGGAAACAGTTAAAGCAGCGCACAGAGGGAAATTTATACTTTTAAGTGTTTATATTAGAAAAGGTTTAAAGTCAAGAATCCACACTTCCACCCTAAGATAACAGAAAAAAGAAGAGGAATCTTAACCAAAATTAAGTAGAAAAATGAAATCAGTGATATAGAAAATGGACAGACAATAGAAGAAGTAACAAAGTAAAAAATTTGTTCTTTGAAAAGATTAGTAAGATTGATAAAATATGGTTAGGGCAATGGGGAAAAAGAAAGAAAACACAAGCCCCTGTTGTATGAGTGAAAGAGAGTTCATCATTACAGATCCTAGAAGTATTAAAAGAATAGTAGGGGCACCTGAGTGGCTCAGTTGCCTAAGCTTCCAACTCTTGATTTTGGCACAGGTCATGATCTCATGGTCGTGAGAGGGAGCCCAGAGTCGGCTCTGTGCTGGGTGTGGAGCCTGCTTCAGATTCTCTATTTTCCTCTCCCTCTGTCCCTCCCCTGCTCATGTTCTCTTCTCTCTCCCCGCCCCCCCAAAAAGAGAGAGAGAGAGAGATAAAAGGATAGTAAAGGACTATTATGAACAGTTTTTTTGCAAATAACTTCAAGAACATGAATGAACAGTAAATCAAAAGTAATACTCACTCTTGGAGATATTGCAAAGATTATTTGACTTCATTACAAACTTGAAAGATGCAGGAGTGGTGACTTCTTCTATCCCATGACCTGTGAAGACAACAAATCTTTTTGGAGAATGTTATTGGATTCTTGAAAAATTAATTAGGAAGTCCAGTCAGTTGCTGTCCTAGATGTGGGCTCTATCTAGTTTGCTATCAACTGCCTATCATGAATTGGGTGTTATCTATCAAGCCATAAGATTAAGTGTGCCTAGCAGCACTTCTTCAGTAGGGTAAGTGGGACCTGTGAGACTGAGCTCTAGCAGGTGTAAAGGTAACAGTAAGCTGTGTGAGCATATGGTGCCCATTCTGAGTGTTCCAACCCTTGATGCATAACCATATCTCCTTCAACCCACTGATGTAGCCTTATGGGTAGGAAGAGCACCCTAAGGCCATTTAAATAAGGAAACAAAACATGAAACCTGATTTATGGATGATGATTCTGCACTATATGCAGACTTCTGTACTTATTAATCTCAATTGTGTATGAAGATAATGATGAATTGACAATGATGACAACTGACAAGGATGAAGAGAAATTCTCCCTGTGGGCAGAATTGTAAGTGGTACATCTTTTTGTTCACATTTCCTGGAAACAGAGATGTCCTGTGTTCTGAGTCTAAACTGATAGTCAGGGGCTAATGATTGTGTAGGCAGAGACTAGAAAAAAATAATATTGGAGGATTGACAATATGAAGGTCTAGGGGCAGGGTAAGTGGATGGAAACTTTTGACATACCAAGGGCAGGTGTTTGGAGTGGTCTACCCCAGGTGCAAGCAATTTTTAGAACATAAATCAACAAAAGATTTTTTGAGGGAGGAGTATTGTATCACTGACATTGTTTAGGATTGCCAGCACATGCTGCTAATAAAAAGAAGACTAATTTATAGTTGGCTTTATTATTATTTTTAAATTCTCTGCAAACAATGCACCCTTTTATCACCTGCACCTGGTGAGCCACTCCCATTGCCCTGACTTTGACCCAGAGTATGACAATATTTGTGAATAGTTATGAATGCTGACCAAGGACTGAGGACTTTCTCAATAATCAGATGGCCAAAGGATGGACCAGATGACCTGCTCCATGGATGTCAATCAGCAGCCACTTTCCTTGGTCGCTCCAGTGATTACTCAATGAGTTCATGGAAAGTATGGTGGTAGGGATGGAAGTTATGTATGGGATCTGGCCCCTACCACTGAAGAGTACCCAGTGCACCAATAGCAGATGTCAACCCTGAGCCCTGCTATGTCACCATATCAGTATCACTAGCCAGCCACCTGGTGGCAGAATAATGATATTGGACTCCTATTATTGGTGGGGGCAGGAATGTATCATCATTGGAATAGATAGTCTTAAATGAAATAGTCTTGCTTAAAGCAGTCAACTTACAAAAGTGAGAAAGATATAAATGAATGAGTGAGTGAGTGAATGAATTAAATTTAAGAACAGCATAATAGAGATGAAAGTATAAATACTTTTAAACTGTAAAAACCGCAAAAAGATTTCAGTAATAAAATCAGGAGGACACAAAATGAAAAGACTTATGAAATAGACAAAAACTTTTGCTATTCCATTTATAAGTTTAACAGAGAGAGAACACCAAATATATTTGGAGTGAGAAAGGCAACAAAATGGCAGAAAGTAAAGAATTATTTGGAAATTCTATCTACACAAAAAATATATAAATGAACTTGAAATTTTGATGGGATGTATCATTTTCTAGGTAATTATAAAATTGACTGAAGGAGGTGGAGTATCTGAAATGGGCTAATAAAAGAATAAAATGGTTTTTAGTGAAAATCACAAAAGGTAGAAAAAGTGTGGAAGACAAAGATAAGAATAAAAAAACAAGGGCAACACATTGAAAATAGCAACAAATATGGTATATATTAACCCGACTATATCAATAATCACTTTAAATGTCAATGGTCTAAATACATCAATTAAGACAGAGACTGGGGCTCCTGGCTGGCTCAGTCAGTGGAGTGTGAGACTCTTGATCTCAGAGTTCAAGCTCTATGTTGGGTGTAGAGATTACCTAAAAATAACCTCTTGTAAAAAAAGACAGATTGTCAAAGTAGATTAAAAAAAAAAAAACACGACCCCAGTATATGTTGTCTATAATAAACCCACTTTTTTTTTAATGTTTATTTATTTATTTGGGGAAGGAGGAAGAGGCAGAGAGAGAGGAGAGAGAGAATCCCAAGCAGGCTCCCCGCTACCAGCACAGAGCCCGACGTGGGGCTCTATCTCACAAACCATGAGATCATGACCTGAGCCGAAATCAAGGGTCAGACACTGAACCAACTGAACCACCCAGGCACCCCTACACCCACTTTAAATATAAAGACATGTGTCTATTAAAAATAAAGTAATGGAGAAAGATATAATCAGAAAATAGGAGTAACTATATTAATTTTGGACAGGGCAGACTTCAGAGCCAGGAAAATTATCAGGGATAAAGAGAAGCATTATATAATAATAAAGAGGTCAATACTCCAATAATACACAACCACCTTTAACGTGTATGTGCCTAAAAGTACAGCATCAAAATACATGAGGCAAAAATTGATAGAAATGCAAGGAGAAGTAGATGAATCCACTCTTATAGTTGGAAACTTTAACACTTTTCTATCAGAAGTGGACAGATCTAGAGAGCAGAAAATCAGTAAGGACAGAGTTGAACTCAACAGCACCATCAATCAACTGGATATAATTGACACCTATAGACTACTTCATCCAATGACATCAGATTAAACATTCTTTTCGAGCTCATATGGAACACTCACCATAGAGACCACAGTTTGGGGCCAAAAATAACAACTTAACAAGTATGAAGAATAGAAATCATATGATGTCTACTCTTAGACTCTATGAAATTAAACTAGAAATCAATAATAGAAATATAGCTGAAAAATGTAAAATATTTGGAGATTAAACAGCACACTTCCAAGTAACACATGAGTCGAAGAGTAAATCCCAAGGAAAATATAAAAATATTTTTAACAGGGGTGCCTGGGTGGCTCAGTCAGTTAAGCGTCTGACTGTGGCTCAGGTCATGATCTCACAGCTTGTGAGTTTGAGCCCCGCATCGGGCTCTGTGCTGACAGCTCGGAGACTGGAGCCTGCTTCGGATTCTGTGTCTCCCTCTCTCTCTCTCTGCCCCTCCCCTGCTCTCTCTCTCTCTCTCTCTCTCTCTCTCTCTGTGTCTCAAAAAATAAACATTAAAAAAAATTAAAAATAATATTTTTAACAGAATTAAAATGAAAATACAACTTATCAAAATTTGTGGAAGATAGTGAAAACAGTGCTTACAGGGAAATTTACAGCATTGGATGCATATATTAGAAACCAGAAAGATCTACAATTAAAAATTTAAGTTTCCACCTTAGGCAACTAGAAAAAAAGAAGAGCAAATTAAATCTGAAGTAGGCAAAAGGGAAAAAAAGCATAAAAATTTGAGCAGAAATCAATGAAATTAAAAAGAAGTCAGAGAAAATCAACAAAATCAAAAGCTGGTTCTTTGGAAAGACCAATAAAATAAATAAACCTCTAGCCAGTTAACTAAGAAGAAAAGGGAGAAAACATAAGTTACTAATATCAGAAATGAAAGACAGGACATCATTATAGATACCATGGACATTAAAAAGATAATAAAGGAATATGATGAACAACTCTATGCCCATAAACTTAATAACCTAGATGAAATGGACTCATTCCTTGAAAGACACAATCTGCTAAACTCACTCAAGAAGAAATATATAATCTGGATAATTCTGTATATATTAAAGAAATTGAATCGATAATTAATAACCTTCTGAAAGGTTATGAAAGAGAAAGTACCCAGCCCAGCCTAGATGAGTTCACTGGTGAATTCTACCATTTACGGATGAAATTATAACAATTCTCTGCAATTTCTTCCAAAAAATAGTAGCAAGAGGGAATATTTCCTAACTCATTCTATGAGGCTGGCATTGCCCTGATACCAAAACCAGATGAAGACATTACAAGAAAATTGCGGAGCAGTGTCTTTTCTGAACACAAATACAAAAATCCTCAACAAAATATTAGCATATCAAGTCCAAGAATGTGTAAAATTAAATATACATCACAATGAAGTGGGATTTCAGGTATGCAAGGTTGGTTCAACAATCAAAAATCAATTAATGTAATCTATCACATCAACAGACTAAAAGAAAAATCATATGATCATATCAAGAGATGCAGAAGCATTTCACAAAATCCAACACCCACCCATGATAAAAACTCTCAGCAAAGTAGGAATAGATGGGAACTTGTTCAACTTAATGAGGAATGTCTACCAAAAAAACAAACAGAACAAAACGACAACAAAAAACTACAGCTAACATCATACTTAATGGTACAAAATTCAAAGCTTTCCCATTAAGATCAGGAAGAAGGCAAGGATGTGCCCTCCTTTCACTGCTTTTCAACATTGTACTGGAATTCCTAGCTGATGCAATAACATAGGGAAAGGAAATAAAAGGTATACAGATAGGGAAGGAAACTGTAAACTGTTTTTGTTTGCATATGACATGATCTTCTATATAGAAAATTCAAAAGAACCTACCTAAAAACTCCTAGAACTAATAAGGGATTATAG
This sequence comes from Panthera uncia, assembly GCF_023721935.1. Lineage (NCBI taxonomy): Eukaryota > Metazoa > Chordata > Mammalia > Carnivora > Felidae > Panthera > Panthera uncia. The sequence goes on along the minus strand of NW_026059673.1, from coordinate 25,521 downwards.
AAGACTTGTAGGGTACAGGTTAATATATAAAAGTCAATCACTTTCCTATCTACTAACAATGAATAAGTGGAATTTGGAATTAAAAATGTATTATCATATTATCCCCCCCCAAAACAAAATACTCAGATATAAATCTTACCACATCTTACAAGATGTACTTGCACAAAACTTTTTTGAAGAAAACTACATAACTCTGAATAAAGAGATCAAAAAACTAAATAAATGGGGAGAAATTTCATATTCATGAATAAGAAGACTCAATATTGTTAGATGTCAGTTTTTCCTTATTTGATCTATGTAGATTAATGCAATCCCAACTGAAATCTCAGCACGTTATTTTGTGGATATCAACAAACTGATCTGAAAGTTTATGTGGAGAGAGAGGCAAAAAACTCAGAATAGCCAACCAAATATTAAAGAAGAACCAAGAGGACTAATATTACCTGACTTCAAAACTTAATATAAATCTATAGTAATCAAGACAGTGTGGTATTGGTGAAAGAACTGAAAAATAGACCAATGGAACTGAAGAAAGAGACCAGAATAGGTCCACATAAATGTAGTCAGCTGATCTTTGACAAAGGAGTGAAGGCAATACAGTGGAGCAGAGAGTCTTTTCCACAGATAGTGCTGGATGTCCACAAGCAATAAAAAAGGAATGTAGACACAGACCTCATACCCTTCATGAGAGTCAACTCAAAATGGATTATGGACCCAAATGTAAAACACAAAACTGTAAAACTCCTAGAAGATAATCTTGGAGAAAATCTAGATAACTTCCGGCATGGCAAAGACCTTTTAGATAAAAGACCAAGGAAATCATCTGTGAAGAAATAATTAAAAAGTTGACTTTGCTGAAATTAAAAACCTATGCCCTGAGAAATACAGTGTCAACAGAATGAGAAGACAAGCCACACAGGCTAGGAGAAAATATTTGCTAAAGACACATCTGAAAAAGGATCATTATCCAAAATATATAAAGAACTCATAAAACTCAGCAATGAGAAAATAAGCAATTCGATTTAAAAAATGAGTCAAAGACCTAAACAGAGCACACCAAAGAAGACATACAGATGGCAAATCGGCATATGAAAAAATGTTTCACATCATGTGTCATTAGGGAATTGCAAATTGAGACAATAATGAGATACCACATACATAGTTAGAATGTCCAAAATCCAAAGCACAGTCAACACCAAATGCTGATGAGAATGTGGAGCAATGGGAACTCTCATTTATTGCTGATGGGGTTGCAAAATCGTATAGCTACTTTGGAAGACAGTTTGTCAATTTCTTATAAAACTAAACATACTCTTAGCATATGAGCCAGCAGTTGTGCTCCTTGGTATTTACCCAAGTGAATTGAAAACTTATGTCCACATAAAAACCTGTACATGGATGTTTATAGCAGCTTTTTTCATAATTGCCAAAACTTGGAAGCAGCCAGGATGTCCTTCAGTGGGTGAATGGACAAACTGTGTCTGCATTCCCAGACACTAGAATATTACTCAACACTAAAAAAGAAAGAAGCCAATCTGAAAAAGGCTATATACTGTATGATTCCAAGTGTATGATATTCTGGAAAAGACGAAATTAAAGAGACAACGAAAAGATCCATTGGTTGCTAGGGGCTGGTGGAGGAAGTGGAAAAGGATGAATAGATGGAGCACAGAGGATTTTGAGGGCAGTGAACATATTCTGTATCATCCCATAATGATAGATACATGTCATTATACATTTGTTCAAACCCATAGAATATACAATGTCAAGAGTGAACCCTAATGTAAACTATGGATTTTGAGTGGTGATAACATGTCAATGGAAGTTCATGAATTAAACAAATGTACCAATGTGGTATGGTATGTTGATAGTGGGGAAGGTTATGCATGTGTTAGGACAGGAGGTATATGGGAACTCTCTATACCTTCCACTCAACCTCTATACCTTCCAGTCAAAATAAAACTGCTCTAAAAACTAAAGTTTATTAGACGTGGTAAAAGAAACAAAAATAATATATGATAAAATTATAGACCAATTTCACTTACAAATACAAGTATAAAAATCTTTCTAAAAATTCTACCAAATAAAATCCAATAATATATCATGACAATTGGGATTTATCATAGTAAAGCCAGAAAGTTTTGCTGTTAGGAAATGTATTAATGTAATTCCCTGTTATCAGATTAAATGTAAGTAAAAAGAAACCTCATGATCTTTTCAAAAGAAGCTGAAAAAAATGTTAGACAACATTCAATACCCATCTATGATAAAAAAAAATCTTTAAGCTAAGGATAGGAAGAAATATCTTTGATAAAGTATGAGTATAACTGACAACAAAGCTTCATACTTAATGGTGAAATATTACCATGACAGAACAAAACGTAGTTACCATCTGCATTAATGTTTGCTGATATTTAAACAAGAAAACAGAATAAAAAGTATAAATACAGGGAAAGAAGCAACAAAACTAACATTATTTCCAGTGAAACAATCATCTAACTTAAAAGTTTAAGAAAATAGCATGAATTTTGTGATGTCCATGCATTACTAACTTTTTTGCACAGAAAAACCAACTAGTGTGTTTAAAAATGAGTATTCAATTTATTAGGGTAAGTAACTTTAAAATTTAGTTCTAACTTTTGAGTTCAATTTATAAATCATGTTTTTCTTTTTGTAAGCACCTTCACTTTTTAAAAAAATAACGATTGAGTAACTTAAGTTTTATAGATTAAATTCTTTAAAACATAGTTCTATTTACACCTTATACTCTCTTAAAGGAAATAAAATGCACTTATAACTTTGATAAATTTAATTTTCTCCGAAACTTGAAACATGCCTATCTTAATAAGCAAAACCTTCCTAAATATGTATACAACTTTTATGAATCTAATAAATTAAACCTGCAAGTGTAGCTTGCATAATAGCTAATGTTAGATAGCATTCAATACTGTTGGTAGATTTTGTCAAATTCTCTTTCATATTTCAAAATAAATCTCTAAATTTAAAGTCCATTATTCAGGCACACATTTCAAATTGAAATCACAAGGCTAATCTGTCAGAAACCTAATGCCAGTTCAAAATCCAAATTTACCCAAATTATCCTAAATATAACACAAAAGTGTCAGTAATTTGAGTTTGATTATCTTTAGAATATATTAAATTCTAAACTTCCATGAGATTGGAAACACACTACCCCAAGGGGTCAGTTTTACCACTGCTAGCGAACTGGGTTTTATCATCTCACGTAAGCATAGGTTAAGAGAAAGGAACCTGGGATCTGTAGATTTAGCATGATTCTCCCCTCATTAACAATAGACACCTTTAGCTCCTTTAATTGTTGCTATGACAACACGGACTCTAAGCATAAACCCTTCAAATACGATTCATTTCTCTTGGGTTCAAGTTACAAAATACTCAATTCTTCCATCTGATTTAAGTCCACAACCTCCTATTGAGGTTGCTGATAACTCTGTTCACCTAAACTCTTTACTGCCGGATTGAATTCTATATTCTTTACATGCTCTTTCTCTCTGGTTGGATGTAAAATCTTACAGATATTTAAAGGACACATGAATATATTTCACACCTTTGGCTCCGAGGTCAAAATGTCAGTCATACTAACAAGAGTTTCCAGAGAGGAGCAAAGAGAATTAGCTAAAGGAATTTTTAATAAAATGGCTGGATATATGAGACATTTGTAGTATCTATACATCAGCAATTAGGAAATATAATAGCAAAAGGAACAAAAACTAAAAAACACCAGGAATAAATCTATCAAGAAATATGTAAAACCTACATAAATAATACTTTAAAACTTTATTCACAGACATGAAAGAAGACCTTAGAAAATGAAGATGGAAATCATGTTTCTGGATGAGAGAAAGTTTAACACTGTAAAACTGTCATATCGGTCACAAATTAATAAATTCAAATTTTTATGAAATTTGAAAAGTAATTTTCAAACATATCAGATTTTAAAAAATGCATGAGGAAAAATGAGGTGGAACTTGACTTATGCAATATCGAATTATTCTATAAAGCTATAGTAATTAAAGTATTGTTAGCTCCTATATAAAGAGAATTTTTGAACAGAATAGAAAATCTCCAAACAGATGAAGAAATGAATTAGAATTTAGTTTATAATAAAAATGGTTTTAATCAAAGAAGAAAGAATGAACTGTCAATAAATGGTGTTGGCACAGTTTGGAAAAATAAATATAGATACCTACTTCATACTACAATAATTCCAAATGGATTAAAAACTTCAAGTTGCAAAAATAAAATTGCAAGAGTATTAGAAGGAAAGATGGAGATATATTTCAACTGGGTTAAGGTCTCCCTAAGCAAAACACAAAATCTAGAATCCATGAAGGAAAAAATACTACCTTTTTTCCCCCCATAAAAATATAGTTTTCCTCAAAGACACCATTTAAAAAGTTAAAACACAAGTAATAGATTGAGGTAAAAAATATTTGTCAAACATAATTAACAATGTCCACAAAATAAAAACATACTACCTCACAAATACAAAAAAAAAAAATACGAACAACCCAATTAAAAATGGGGAAAGAATATGAATAGGTCATTAACAGCAGAAAAGTACAAATGGTCCACAAACATAAAAAGATGTTGAGCCTTGGTCCTTATGAAGGAAATGCAAATAAAAACAGCACTGTGATGTCATTTTTTTACTCAGTGGATTGGAAAAAACTTGTCACTTGATAATATCCAGCATCAGCAAGTATATGGTGGGAAGTAAATGTCATCAGTCATGGAGAAATGTAAATTAATATCTTTCTGGCAATATCTGTCTACATTTAAATGGATCTTTGACCCAACAAATTCATTTCTAGGATTCTGTGTTGAAAAAAAATATTTGTGCCTGCAACAGAGATGTTAGAAAAAATTCCTCTGTATCACTTTGATAACAATTTAAACACACCTTAATGCCCATCAGTAGAAATGTGGTTGGACAAATTATGAGGTATTATGAGTATTATGTGCACCCATTAAAAAGTGAAACATGTTGTTCAGTCAAAACAAATAGTATTGAATAACACATATATTGTGAATCTGTTATAAAAGCAAAAAAAAACCCCACCAAAATATATATGGTTACATGTCCCTATATTTTTGCCAATGCATGGAAAAAGGACTAGAAATTTACAGACCAAATTGCTGACTTTGTGTCATCTTTTGGTAAGGGAGTTAGAATATTGGAGAAGAGGGTTGTGTTTATAGCTATCTGGTTCCTGTAATTCAAAAGCTTTTCAGCTATCATAGCTTTTGGCTAAATCCTCAACAAAATAACCACCTCGTGTCTCTAGGATTTTCTCGTGGATTTATCTCAGCAGATGCTACAAACAAGAGGGGTCTGAAAGGGCATGAGCGTTCAGAATTGTGTCCCCACATGGGCAGGTTAGCTTTGGGAATTGTTGGGTTTGGGCTTATTTATTCAGATATTCGTCGTTCTGTAAATAGTATGTTAATCAAGCTCGACTCCTGGATGGTAAACACTTATTTAGCAGAGCTGGGCTGGTCCTATTACCTCACTGATCACTCCAGGCAAAAAATACCCTGCAGTTACTTGTGTCATAATCATGGCTGCAATTCAGTCATTAGTCTAGTCCTATGAAGTATCAAACTCTGCATTTGTGTAATGTTAAATCACCTCTCTTCTCCAGGTTGAATCCGGCTTCAGGTTGACCCTTCAGAGTGAAGAGAGATGCTGTTCCTTTCTTCGTTACCTGCCTAGCACTTCTTCTCTCCCCACTTCCTATGCAGGGGCCCCAGCCGGGAGCAGGACGATAGGGGACTTGGTGAGTTCTTACTTGGCTGCTGCTGTCATCAGCTGACTTGGCTGTCTCTGGACCTGATAAGTTCTTCTGTGGTCGCTTCACTGGTCGCTTGGCTTCTGCAACTTTCCACTTTCTTCTGACCTCTGGCAGGAGCTTATTTAGGCAGGGCGGGGCCCCATTTTTAATGACACCAGGACAACATTCTTCTGTGGGTTTCACACATTTGTGGGGCTCTCACAGCACTGGCTTGCCGTTAGTATTTCGCTGCACTGACTGTTAGCCAGCCTCTTGCTTTTTCTATCTCACGACCTCGAAAAACACACATAGGCTCTCCAGATGCTCCCTTTGGAGCCCTCTCACCAGAACTGGGATCAGGGGCAGGTAGTCCTCTATCTCTCCCCTGGTGGCAGGAGAGCTAAGCAGTGGGAGCTGCAGTCAGGAGTGGCCCCAGGAAATCTTCTTCTCCAAAGACCCTCTTTATTTATTTTATTTTATTTTTTTAAGTTTATTTAGTTTGAGAGAGAGAGAGCACACATGAGCGGGGGAGGAGCAGAGAGAGAGAATGAGACAGAATCCCAAACAGGTCCATATCATCAGCATAGAGCCTGCTGCAGGGCTCAAACCCACAAATTGTAAGATCATGACCTGAGTTGAGATCAAGGGACAGATGCTTAACCAACGATCACCCAGGTTCCCCTCCAAAGCCTCACTTTAGGCACTTTCAAGTGATGGATCCTGAATCCCAGTGAGTCAGACCCTCATGGAGGCCTTGTCTCTGCCCTTTTAAATCCCCATTACCGGTGAACATATCCAGTGTTGAGATATTAGTTGTTAAGTCTCTTTAAGTGTTTACATCTTGGTGTGCACTTTCTGCTAAGATTTCCTTTCTGTTCCATGTTGTTGCCTCAGTAGAAAATTTCAAAGTAACATCCTATTTCCATTTATTTGTTTGTCTGTTGTTGCAAACAATTATCGAGCACCTTTGATAATGTCAACCATAGCTACAGTGATGAATCATTTGAGAGCTTTAACTTGAAACCATAGTTTATCTTCAATCTGTGTTTAGGGACCCAAGTTCAGAAATGTCATTGGTTCTCCTTCCCCCCACTGTTGCTTTGTCTGGTTTTCTTGGAGCAGTAGCTCTTGTACCACAAAATATATTTGGTTTAACTCTGATCATAACATTTACTTCTGGACAAAGAAAGAAATGAAGAAAGAGCATCTTCTTTGTAGCATACAGTGAGCTTGGGAATCATGGGTAAAAACGATAGTAACTGAGCAGCAACATCTATGGAATGGAGTTTTGGAGTGAGAAATACATGGATTTGAATCCTGGTTTCACTATTGTGCAAGTGTCTTTATCTTTCTGAGTTTTATCGCTAGTGTGGTGTGATGGTTAATTTTATGTATCAATTCGACTAGGCCACAGGGTGCCCAACATTTGGTCAGATATTACTCTGGGTGTGTCTGTGAGGATGTTCCTGCATGAGATTAACATTTGAGTCCATAGACCCGCTAAAGCAGATGTCCGTCTTTTCCACATGTTAATAACAGCAACATTAACCGCTACCCACCCTGCCTCAGTCACTATGCCAGACACTGAGGGTGATGAACATTGACAAGCCCCCTTCCCTTGTGACCCATTCAGGGTGGTGGGGTGAGGGGCACAGAGAAAAACAAAACGCAGCCAACATCAAGAGAGTAAATATCTGAATGGAAAACTAACAAACTGCAGATGTGCTGGGAAAGAAATAAAAAGGTGATGAGAGAGAATGATGGGGCGTGGAGGGGATTTTAATAGGCAGTAAGGAAGGACACAAAAGGGAGGTAACATTTAACCTGAAACTGTGAGGATGGGAAGGAGCCATCTGCCCACAGGGTAAAGAAGAAAAAATTCCAGACAGAAGAACACAGTCCCCCAGGCAGAAAGGAATTGGCCCATTCAGGGACAGTGAGAGAAAACCCGTGAGGGACACAGCAGGGGAGGGAGAGAGGGCCACCAATGAGGTAATAGAGAGATGGATAGGAGTCAAGTTGTGCAGGGCCTTAGAAACCATAGTACAGAGTTTGGATTTTTTTTCTAGGTGTAAAGGGAAACCATTAAACGGATCTTAGGATGGAGAGTAACATGAGACAAGTTCCATTTTAAGAAGATCTGGCTTTCTTGCTGCAACAGAGAGAATGGGTTAAAGGGGGCCAGAGTGGAAGCAGGTAGAAAAGGTTGCGTTGGTCTTACTTCAACAAGCAAGAGTTGATGGTGGTCCCAGTTACGGTGGTGGTGTGGTGATGGAACTGTGGAAAAAGTAGCACATTTATGGTATAACTCAGAGATAGAATTAATAGTATTTGCTAATGGATTAGATGTGGGATGAAGAAGCTGGGAGAAAGGAAGGATCTTCTTGACTTCCAGGTTAGCAAATGAGTGGATGATAATGCCATTGTCTCAGGGGAGCAATTCTGAGGACATGGTAGGGGGGCACAGAGTTGAGGAGGAATTAGCGAGGGAATAGGAGTCTGTGTTGGGTGTATTAAGTTTGATGTTTCTGTAGAGATGTAAATAAGGCTATTAAATCTGTTAGCCTGAGCCAATGGTTCTCAAACTTCAGGGAGCATCAGAGACACCTGCAGGGCTTGATGAACCAGATTGTTGGACCCACCCCCAGAGTTTCTGGTTAAGAAGGTTTGGGTGGGGCCTGTGAATTTGCATTTCTAACAAGTTCCCAGGTGACGCTGATGCCACTGGTCCAGGGTTCCCACTTGAAGAATCACTGGTCTAGACAGAGGATAATTCTAGGAGTCTGGAAGTCATCAGCATGAAGATAACATTTAAATCCATGGGACTAGATGAGATTGCCTAATGAGGCTGTGCAGAGAAATAAGAGAAGGAGGCCCTGGATTAAGTTTTGAGGAGGATTAGAGAAGAAAGATCAGAGTAAAGGCAGGATCAGAGAAGAAGAAGGAAAACCAAGAGAGCATGGAGTTTCAGAGGCCAGAGGGGTTGAAGGTTTCAGGTCCAGATTGCCTGAACATGACAAACCCTGTGAGAAACAGAATAAGAAGAGCACAGTGAAATGTCCATCAATTTATCAATAGTAGAACTACTGTCAAGGGCAAGTACTTTACAAATATCATCTCACTGTATCCTTCACCAATCCCATCAAAGGAGTACAGTTAGTTGATTTTTATAGTTAAAGGAAGTGAGGCTCCGAGATTATGTAGTTTGTTAGGGGCACAAAGGGTCTAAAACCCAGATTTCGTCTGCTAGCATCCTAGGGAATGCAATGCTTGCTGCATCCTCTACTTGCTGCTAAAATCTACAAGGCAGGCCAACCTTGGCAAAACGTTCAAGGAGGCATTCTGCTCACTCCTCCCCAAGGCACTCACTACCCTCTGGCTGCTCCCAGACAATTGCAACAGCAAGTTCACCTGCTTCCCTGGTCAACTCCCTGTGCTTTCCATACTCAGAACCAAACTGGACTTCATTCCTTGGCAATGGCATAAACCTGTCTATGACCAAATGATAACGGATAAAAGTGGGTGCTAATTGGTGGTGTGCAGTAAAGCTTTCGCCATCACCTTTCTCAAAGCGGGGAGAAAAGCCCTGATTAGCATGATTTCAAGGCACCACTGGCTGATTTCAGGCTCTCGGAATGATGTGAGCATAGAATTAGGAATAGATGCACAGAGTTGGCTCTCTCAAACCACTGTGAGCTGGGTCCAGCACACTGCTGGAATGATTTAACCTGTTGATTTTCGTGTCACATATTTCCATTCTACACACAGTCTTCTGGATACAGTATCATAACCACAAGTTGTGGGAACTTCAGGCCACCTGCCCAGGCAGTGGGGGGAGGTGTTCATAACAGGGAGGCCGGGGTGCAGCCTCTAATGCGTGACTCGAAGGCCGTCACCTGCTTCCTCAACGTCCAATCTAGCCCAAGAACAGAGGGAATGTCAGTTTAAAAACTGGCATTCATATCCCTCTTTGGTTTCCAGGGCTCAAAAATGTTCTTTTATGAGGATTACAGCCTTGTTCTTCTTTGGTGTCGGCAGGCGTTTATGATGGCTGTAGCAGGAATGAGAATTTGGGTCTGGAATAAGCCTTGCTGTTTCTTGCCAGGCTACAAAGGTTTATGGTGGAGACCAGACGTACATCTTGCTCATGCCCATATGTATGGGCTCACTCTGTATCTGGAATCAGAGGAGGAGACCACAACCTCACACAGGCAGCAGTGGCAGCCGGGGGCTCAGTCCCGGGGCACGAGGGGATTTTAACTTCCTCACTTCCTCGTGCAACTTCCACTTGTCCTTACTTTTGCTGTACTTTTCTTTCTAAAAGCACAGGTCACAGACGTGGTCTCTGGGGAGCTACGTGATGTGATGTTATGGTGGATGATGCTGTAAGGTTACCGCAGGCCACTTAATGGGAGGGAATGCAGCCAGTGGGGAGCAGGGACCAGCGGGAGGAAGCAGGGACTTTAATGGGAAGAGAAGAGGAGCAGCAAGAGCTGGAGCTTGGCACTGCTGATGCAGAAGGGAGAGGATGTGGCTGCGAGGTGGGTTGGAGGAGGTGTTTCTTTGCAATCTGATTTTATAACTGCATGTTTTGCAAGCGGACACAGCTCAGGAACAAACACTTGTAGGCTTAAGGTGGTTTTTCCGAACTGGTGGATACAGAAGTCTGAGAATTACATTTCGCTGCTTTTTAGGGAGCTGATCCCATAGTCACTGGCCAGAGTCAGTGGCACTGGCCAAAAAGGCTTCTAGAAAATACTTAACCATAAACTATGGTTGATTATATACCAGCTGCCCAAAGCAGTGGTTCCCCTTCTGAGCAAATCCTTATTCTGGGACCAATCGATTTATTATGTATAAATTACACAGACATAAACATCCATGGGCTGCCAGCGGTACTCACAGGAGGATACTTAAAAGTCACATACTCTCATCCAGTGCCCTAGGTGCAAATTTGCTCACACATGCATGCATGCAGATGTGTCAAAATAACACTAATATTTATAATAATACTTTGTGATTCTACACTGCCTTTCATCTGTAGATCTCAGAGTACATTGCAAACATTCATTAATTCTCTCAACACTCCTCTGAGGGAGGTAAATATTATTATCCTTCTCTTTACAGATGAAGTAATTGAGGCAGATAAGTGATTTGCCTCAGGCCAGGTAGGGAGCGTGGGTGGAGGGCTGAGATTAAGAGCTCAGAGTTCCTAGAGATGTCCATTAGGGACGAAGCCCAGGGGTCAAAACCTGGAGGGCACTGTGGGCTGGTGGAGGGGGTCACTTTTTCCTGTGAAATCCATCGCCATGGTAGTGAAAGCTGCTTATTAAGCATCACCTATGTATTGAGTGCTTTGCATATGTTATTTCCTGTCTTCACACTAAAACTAGAATGATCCCCGTGGCACAGATGAGGAACTAAAATTTACAGTGGTGAAGTATCTTGTCCAAGATCGCATAGCTAATAAGTGCCTGGGCTGGAATTCAAACCTGGATCTGTTTGCCTCCAAGCCCAGGTCCTGTCCCCCAGTGCATACCTCATGCTCATTTGAAAATTGCAGGGAGGCACATTCTACTCTTCCAGGTCTGGTCCATTAGTCTGTGAGCCATTATTTGTCCTGTCTACTACCAGTTTCTTTGCATTTGACTAAGTTTTGAGACTGATGCTTATAGTGTGTCTGATCTGGACAGACAAGTTTTCTAAGCACAGGAAAGGAGAGCCTCTGAGGTAAGAGGTTTACGTGATAAGTCACAAGAGAAAACTTTAATTATAATCACTTCTTGCTTTATTTTGTGTTATTTCTGGTGAATGTATCAGTTTGGCATCTTTTGACAGAACAAGAAAATAGCGAGAGAGAGAGAGAGAGAGAGAGAGAGAGAGAGAGAGAGAGAGAATAAATATGAATTCTCTTGGGACACATAGATTTCCAATTGCGCTGTCAGAAGAAGAATCAATGAAAGGGCCAAAGGACCTACATGTGTAAGATGAACTAAATTTTACTCTCGTCTTAGGTGTTCTCAGTTTGGCTGCTCTCAGGAGCCCAGCTGAACCCCAAGACTTCCTAACTCAACTTACAGTCAAAATGGTATATCTTATGTGCCGAGGCAGCCATGCAGTCTGTGGAGTTGCCAAGGACTTTCTGGAAAGACCTGGGAGCATGTAGAACTGCCAATGTGGCAAGGAGCTCAGGAAATTGTGTACCTCAGACACATAGCCCATGGTGCCTGCTAGTCAGTGAGCTTGACCTTGATAGCTGCCTGTCCCTGGGCAGGATTCAAAAGGACCAGCCTGTGGCCACCATTGCTTGGTTGGGGGTGAGGGATGGTTGGGGAGGCAGAGCTGGGGGAGAGGAAGCTCCCAAGATTCAACCAACCAGATAGAATCTGCAGCCTTTGGATTTAGACTCTGAGAAGTCAGCTTTGTAGTATGATGCACTTTGTAAGCAAGATAAGGAAAACCAAGTTTGAGTCACAACTCATTTGAAACTGTATTTTTCTTGGAGAAGTAAGAACTAGCTTATAAAAGTTAGTGATTATACAGGAATCTGAACCCAGCTGACCTGTCTGTTTTGTTTGAATTCTTTTATAATTAGTTTAGTAGTGATCGCAGTGTCCCTTCCCAGCTATCCCCTCTCCTCACACAATCTATACCCAGTTTCCACCATGCTGTTGCATATGCTTAAAAGCAAGACTTTAAAGAAATTACTAATTACAAATTCTGTTTAATGCAGACTCCACTTGCCTCTCACGTGTGTGCCTGTTTGCACACATGCCCAGTACTCACACCTGAGATGCACACAGGGCTAGAAGCACAGAGGCAAAGAGAGAACATGTGCTATGTGTGTGGAATAGGATGGCCAGTCAGCCTGATTTGCTGGGGAACCAGAAGCTTCTTGGGCTATGGGACTTTCAGTGCTAGAGCCAAGAGAGCAATGGGTAGACTTGGGCGAGTTGCTCACCCCTAGTTCATGAGGATGTTAAACTGAGGGTGAGCCTACCCCAATTTTTCAGGCATCAGATTGTTTGAAATGCACTAAACTGTTAAAAGACACTTCCCAGAATAGAAACGTAAGTTCACGTTCCACCTCCCCATGGAGTAAATTAGCACTAACACAATTTGCAAGTAGCCACAAATGTTAGAAAGCCTTTAGCAGAAGTCCAACATTATTTTTTGTCTATCTTGAATCACAGAAATAAGGATTCTCCTGGTGGTTTTTTTGTTTTTTGTTTTGGTTTTGTTTTGTTTTGTTTTCATATGAATGAGTGAAACAGAAAAAAATACCAACAGTGTATTCTGTCCAGCCATATAAACACTTTAGAAAAGTGTTAAGTGGAGGGCAGGGCTGGTAATGGGACTGTAATGGTGATGGGCTGAACAGCAGAGCCTCCACCTGCTTTGAATGAATGCAGGGAGCTCTGGGGAGCTCAGGGTCCAGTGGGGAACAGCCAGATTGGGCAATGTGCTCCCATACCCGTGCTTAACCACATAATCATTAAAGAGCAGAAACCTCTCCTTGTAATCCTCTCCTATAGGACAGCAGGGAGTGTTAGCATATTTGAACTGCTTCACATTCCTTCTTGCCTACTTTTGAGAACATACTACATTTTAAAACTTGTTGGTTTCTTTCATGTTTTATTTGACCCTATGTAATTGCATTCCTGAAGGAATAACAGGCTCCCCTAGTGATTTACACCCTGTATTAAATGTCAGTTTTGAAGAGACACAGTTAACTGTTTGGTTTAACCTCTTGCCTTCCCTCTCTCGATTAGCTCAACACTGAATTTGATCTCCAGCTCTTAGGACTCTGGGGTGGGGGGGGGGGGGCCCGGGGCGAGGGATACAAAGATAAAAAAAGAAGAGTCGAAGCAGCAGTGATGTTGAAGGGAGCTTCTTAGCTCCAGCCGCTCTCCCCCTGTGTGTGGCCGGTCACCAGCCCAGAATATAAAAACATCCCTTTTTTATGGTGATTTGTACTGTTCACTTCTGTCCCAGCACAGTGGTGAGGACAGTGAACCGGAAACACATCCTGGCTGAGCTGGCTTTCCGTGTCATATTGCCACCACTGCTGCAGCCCCGGGGACACCAACGATGGCCTTAAACTGTGGTCCTCCCTCCGCCCTGCAGGACCCAATGAGTAACGGAAATTGCGGAAGAAATCTGTCTTAGTAATTATCTAATTTCATTTTCCTTTGTTTTCATTTATTTACATACTTAGCTGCTATGATGTTATTGTTGGTTAAAACGCTTCATTTACCCTTGCAGATTCACTTAAAGTATATTTAACAACTGCTTAATCACCTGTTGTGAACTGATTATTGGGAACATCTTTAAATCCAGCTAGATGTGATGGCATATTCCCTTATGTCTCTGTGCATGTGTGTGTTTAAAATCTAGAAGTAAATATATCCTGTGCTATCACCTGACAGGTAACTGAAGTATCATTATTACTTTCAGAAACCCCAATAAAAAAGATAGGACAAAAGAGATTTTACGTTGAAAAGGGTTGTCTGTGCAGAGCACAAACTAAATTCGTCCTCTGCTCTGCCCTGAGCTTCACACTCCCCCCACTTTTCTTCAGTGACCACATTCTACTGGGCTTGATTGAAATGACGACAATGACAGTCGGAAGAGAAGGAAGGAGGCAGTGACGACCACAGGGACAATGAGGCTCAATTCTCTGGGATATGAAGATGTGGCCTGCTGTCATCATGTCAGCACCTGAGGCCTTAATCCCTGACTCCCACTTTGAGGCCACTTATAAGCCATTAGCTAAGCCATTTGACCTGGAACTCTTTGTCTATGGGGAAAAAATTCAGGCTGCCTTATAGGATGAGAAAGTTTGTTTGACTCTTTGTACATATATTTATCTCAGTCTTATTCCCCAAGTTCTTTATGCTGGTTTATAAAGTAGATAAGATAAAATAATGAAGAAATCAGGACAAAGGGGGAAAGAGGGTAGGACAAGCAAGACAGCCCAAGAAATGAGTGTCTGTGAAAGACACTAGTCAACGGTAGAGTACAGTCATCCATTACCACTGCTATTGCAAAAATGGAACATTTAAAGAACATAAGTGCTAAATCACATTCCTGTCAGAAACCATTAAGAATGGCCACATGTGTCTTATGTCTAATTAAAAGGGATTCAGGGGCACCCAGGTGGCTCAGCTGTTTAGCATTTGACTTTGGCAGGTCATGATCTCACGGTTTGTGAGTTTGAGTCCCACATCAGGTAAGCTCAAGCCTCACATTGGGAGAGCACAAGCCCTGCCTTGGGTGAGCCTTGCTTCTCTCTCTCTCTCTCTCTCTCTCTCTCTCTCTCTGTCCCTCCTGGGATTCTCTCTCTCTCTCTCTCTGCCCATCACTCATTTGTGCTCTCTCTCTCTCTCTCTCTCTCTCTCTCAAAAAGAAGTGATTCATATTTTCTAGTTACTGCATCCTGCCCAGATGGGCCTTATCTCCCAAAAATGATACGAGAAAAAACCTGAAGTTCATATTCCATTCTGAAATATATCTCTTCAATAGACAGTCTCACACTCAGTTATCATTGTTTCCCTTAGTGCATTACTATTATTAATATAATT
This sequence comes from Panthera uncia, assembly GCF_023721935.1. NCBI lineage: Eukaryota > Metazoa > Chordata > Mammalia > Carnivora > Felidae > Panthera > Panthera uncia. The sequence continues at coordinate 10,124 of NW_026059673.1, read as the reverse complement.
ATTGTTTTTATCATTCTTTTTTAAAGATTTTTTTAAGTAATCTCTATACCTAATCTGGGGCTCAGACCTACAACTCCAAGATCAAGAGTCACCTGCCCCATCAACTGAACCAGCCAGGTGCCCCTGTTTTTGTCATTATTCTTATTGTCATAATTCTGATGACTATCTTGTTACATTTATAATACTAAGAAGTTCGTGGGCCAAATATAGAATGATAACCATATTTTATAAAGTTGCAGAAAGAACCCAGGACAATGATTTCAGTGTCTTTTTATTTGAATTATGTCAGCATAGAAAAAGACCACAATAGAGTCTTCCTTGTTATTGTGCACATTAACAAAGAATTCTTGCCAGAACAAGACATATTGTGTTTGATGACATTCAAATTTTCATCAGCAAAAACAAAAACAAAAACAAAAACAATCATGACCGTTTTATAAATGCATACTCTAAGAAACAATCACTAGAAACTTACGAGAACCTATATCCATCACCAATAATCCCCACTCCTTTCTTTGAAATCCTCTGACCTCAAAAACAGCATCCTAAATTAGCATCATGCATAACCAACCACTAGTTTTCTATGTGGGAAACTACCCAAGTGGCTGAGATTGTACACTGTGGAGGTGTCGAGATCTGGGCTCAAATCCTATCTCCTCCACTTACCTGTCTGTGGGGCAGGTTACTTAACCTGCGCTAGCCTCAGGTGTCTTAATAGTAAAAATGGGGCTAAAGGAGTAACTAAAGCTCATAAAGTTGCTGCAGGGATTAAATAAGATAATGCACATTAAGAGATGAGAGATTAACGTGTGTGTGAGTGTGTGTGTATGTGTGTGTAGAATGAGCACTGAAAAAATATTGATTATGTTGATAAACACTATCTTTTTATCTGTATTAGAAGTTTTTGTACTTTTTTGGAGAAACCTTTGTATCTCACTTAATTATTTATTTCATGACATTGTAGGGCTCCTAATCAATGCCAGTGTTTCAGTCTCTCTGATCCCTGGCCCTTGGAATCTGAAGCAGAAATAAAAGTACATATTAAGTACCCTGAGCAAGTTTGATATTTACAGTGTACCGAGTCCTTTGTAAGGTGGACACTCATTTATTTCCATTCTGAAACTTCAAGTCGTTAGATATTGAATTTTATTAGAGTAGTTTTCATAGGGCAGGGTTAACAGTTTGCAAAACTGATAAAAGAGACATTTTTATCTTATTGTTGTTTTAATTTGCATTTCTCTCATCACTGGTATGGTTGAGCATCACTTGAAATGTTTGAATGATCTGTTTCCATGCTTTGCCCACTCTTTTATTGGATAGTTTGTCCTTTTAATTATTACTGTCTACAAAGATTCTTTATTTTTATTGTTTGCTAGAATTCTTTATATTTGTTGTCTATAAGAATTTTCTTTGTTTATACTATCCTTATATAATCATATATATATAGAGAGAGAGCCTACTTGAGATTCTGTCTCCCCCTCTCTGCCCCTCCCCCGCTTGCTCTCTCTCTCTTTCTCAAAATAAATTAAAAACAAAAAAATTCAAAAAAGAAACATCTTGGTAACTATCCTTTTTAGTCATTTGTCTGTGTGTGTGTGTGTATATATATATATAATTTATTTAAAATGTATATTACATGTTATTTTATAATCTGACTTTCCCCCCATCTCTATATTTTGCACATATTTCTATGTCACTAAATACTTTCCTACAATATAATTTTAGTTTCTAGGTAGAATTCTATTATATGTCTATATTATAATCTATTTAATAATCTCTTATTATCAGAAAACTTTTTGCAATTATTTTAAAAAACTAACTCGACATACATATAATTAGTTCTCTGAATTTTTTCTTTCCTGGTAGACTGGTGCCTTTTAAACCTTTCTTACTGCAGCTCACAGTGAGTACACAGTACTCTGATTCAACATTCACCAGTACATATATGCTTGTGCTCACACAAAGAAGTGAAAAAATGTTGTGAAACAAAACTCACTTTCTGCTAATTTCTATTCTTTTCTGTATCATTTTATTAAAGAAATTCTGGTCCCAATCCACTAAATGTATTTCATGACTCATGGATGAGTTTTTACCCTCCATTTGGAAAGGAAGGAGGGGCCGTGATTGGCCCACAGTAGGCATTAATTTGTGTTGCATGAACAGCCTCATGGCTAAATCCTTGTGTACATTCAGGCTGACCGCTCAGGCAGTGTATTAGGGTTCTCCAGAGAAGCGGAACCAACAGGACAGATATATACGGTTGACACTTGAACAATATGGGGGTTGGGGTGCTGACCCCCATACAGTCAAAAATCTGTACATAACTTTTAACTCCCCCCAAAACTTAACTCCCAATAGTCTACTATCCACCCAAAGCCTTACTAGTCACATAACAGTCGATTAACATATACTCTGTATGTGTTATGTACTATATACCGTATTCTTACAATAAAGTAAGCTAGAGAAAAGAAAATATTATGAAGAAAATCATAAAAAAGGAAAATATGTGTTTACAGTCCTGTATTACATTTATAGAAAAAAGTTCGCATGTAGGTGGCTGCACAATTCAAACCCATGTTGTTCAAGGGTCCACCGTGTATCTCCTATTGGTTTTATATCTATAATGTATACAAGGAGATTTATTATGAGGAATTGGCTAACCCAACTGTGGAGGCTGAGAAGTCCCACAGGCGACCATCTGCAAGCTGGACACCCAGGAGAGCCAGTAGTGCAATTCAGTCAGAGTCTGAAGGCCTGAGAGCCAGGAGAACCTCTTAGTCCGAAGGCAGAAAAAGATGCAATGTCCCAACTTGATGAGTGAGGCAGGAAAGAAGAAGCAGGGGGAGGGGAGAATTCCTCCTTCTTCTGCCTTTTGTTCCCGTCAGGCCCTCAGCAAACTGTACATGCCCACCTCCTTGCCCACATAGTGGAAACAATCTAGTTTACTCTCTCTACCAATTCAAATGCTAATCTTATCCTGAAACACCCTCATGGACACACCCAGAAATAACGTATAATCTGGGCACCCTGTGGTCAGTCAGGTTGACACATGCATGAAATTAACCATCACAGGTAGTATAGTGTATATAGTTAACTCCCAGGACTCTACTCAGACAGCATGAGTTTAAAGGCTGGCTCTGCCACATACTAGCTGGTGGCCATGGACAAGTGACTTAACCTCTCTGTGTCTCATTTTCCTTACCTGTAAAATAATAATGCCTATTTCAAAAGATTGTTATGAAGATTAAATGAGCTAATTTTTAGCACTTAGAACAGCACCTGCCATACAGTAACTAATATGTTTTTATTAAGTAAATAAATAGGAGAGGTGTCTGGGTGGCTCAGTCAGTTAAGCATCAAACTTTGGCTCAGGTCACAATCTCGTGTTTCGTGAGTTTGAGCCCTGCATCAGGCTCTCTGCTGTCAGCACAGAGCCCACTTCAGATCTTCTGTCTCCCTCTCTCTCTACCCCTTTCCCACTCATGCATGCTCACATGTGTTCTTTCTCAATAATAAATAAACATTAACAAAAAGTTAAACAAACAAACAGGAAATTCCTGGAAGCTGAGTGGTTGGATCAAAGGGTATGTAAAAACATAAGACTTTTAAAATATACTGGTATGCCTATTGTTATAGACATATTGATATACCCATCCTTATCTCTTCCATCCCTTCCAAAGACTGAACCAACTTTTATTCCCACAGGCCATAACAGACTTGTGGAAATAGTGTACTAAGGTGTTGCTCACTGCTCTTCACTTTCCTGAGGGTGTGTCGGGCTGGTTAAGACTTAGCCGGGTGGTTGACTCTTTCAAATAGTGGGAGAAGGGAAGCAGCAGACAGTCGCTCACAGACAGAGAGAGGGCCCCCAAGGGGATGCCCACCCACACTTGGCAGAACCCTCTGGCAGAATCATGGTAGGCAAAATCCCAGAGATACTCTGCAGGCTGGGCAGGAGGATCTAGCAGACCCTTGGGGAGTGGGTAGAAGGTAGGACTCCCAGGCAAACATTCCTCCCTGGGGCACACATTTCCCACCACTGCCCTTGCCACACGGCTACTTCATTCTAGCTCTAAAACCCTGACTCAGATCTGCCAGGTGCACCTAAATCTTATTTAGTCTGTGGCAAGTATATTTTCCAACAGCTGAGTTGTTTTGTGAAAACTGGGTGCCCACCTAAACTGTACACACATGCACGCACATCACACACACACACACACATGCACAGAGATGATAGCTTTCTGTTTTAGCATTTGGTGAAATGCACATACGACTCTAGCCCCATCTTGCTTACAAAGTCTTCCCTGACAACTGCAGCCCAGGTAGATCGCTCCTTCCTCTGAGCTCCCACACCAATTCTAGGCATTCAGGATTCAGTAACTTAGTTATATGCTTGTCTGTCTGGTCCTGGAACTGTCTCAGGGCAGTAGTTCATTCCCCCAACCACAGTTGTAACTTGTTTGAAATTAACCACCATGTCTTACATTTCTTTTGGATCTCTCACTGGCTTGGTTCATAGTAGGTTGTTAGTAAATAGTCAATGATTGGTTGATCCAGGTATGAATTGCATAGAATTTGCACTGAAGTGAAATTACATTAAGAAAGATAAGTTTTCAGGGCACCTGGGTGGCTCAGTCAGTTGAGCATCCGACTTTGACTCAGGTCATGATCTCATGGTTCATGAGTTTGAGCCCCGTGTCGGGCTCTGTGCTGACAGCTCAGAGTGTGGATCCTGCCTCAGATTCTGTGTCTCCCTCTCTCTCTGCCCCTCCCCCATTCCTGCTCTGTCTCTCTCAAAAATAAACATTAAAAATATATATATTAAAAAAAGAAAAATAAGGTTTCCAACTTTCACAAACTAAATTAAACCTGGATCAAATATTGACATATTAAAAATTAAACTACTAGAATAAAATATGGTTGAATTTATTTATAATTATGGAATGAATGAAATCAGTCCAGCCTTTCTAGATAGGACACAAGCCCAGAAGCCATGAAAGGAAGAAAAGATAGATACATTTGATAACATAAAAACATTTTTAACCTTCTCTATGGCAAAGATGCTTTTAATTTATGAGGAATATGTACAGGTCAAGAATGATGATGAAAAACCTTCCATCCAACCCCTAAATTGTAAGAGGGTAGAAAATGGCCAAATTTTCTCCTTCTGACCTTTGTTCTTCACTCATCCACAAAAGATTATTTCACCTCAGCTAAAATCTTGATCTTGCTCCCACTTCAAACTTTGTCTTCGTAGGTATGTCTTCCTCCTTTCTTCCCCTCTCTCTATTTTCCTTTACACTCTGATCCTTGAATATGCAAAAAGTGAGGGGCTTTGTGGTGGTGCTATAGGGAAAGAATAGTTTTCTTTGAACTTGCAGCTGTTGGCAGAACTATTAGACAAGTGACTCTCAATGGGTACCCCAGCCACTTACAATGTCAGAGTAGCAATTATTGCATGGTTGTCAGAGGCTACTGCCTCTGGGGCAGGGTGGCTAACCTTTCCTGAGCGGCTTGCTCTACCCTGAAGTCAGCGTATTAGATGTTCTATTGAGACTTTTACTATAACACTATAATCTTGGGAAACTTGTAACATCAGAAATTTCATGCAGCACCTCATTTTAGGGTGAAGAACTAAAGGAGAAAATCATGCATCAGTTTTTAATTGTGCGTTTGCTTTCTAGGTCTGATTTTATTCAGAACAACGGAATCAAACCAGGAATGTATTTTTTTTCTCCTTAGTGCAAAGAGAAAACAGTCTTATTAATGTTGCCAAGCAATTGAAAAAGGTCTACTGTTTAGAGAGAAGATGCTCAAGACAGAGGAGGAGGCAGAGGTGAATAGATGAGCTGTGTTAGATGGTATTTTTGAGGATATCATTAATGAGGATGATGTATAAATAAGGAAGTGACTGAAATTGATCTAAGTTCATTTTAGCTTCTTTGGGAACACCTTAAAAAGTATCATTGTTTATCAGGCGGAAAAGAAAAGTCGATAGTGAAAGAGAAGCTTATCTTTTGTAGAGTATAAACTATTACAAAGAATAAAGAGGAATTAAAACTATCTTGTTAGAGTACCTTTAGAAATGCCCAAGTCTTGACATTCTGATTATTTCAAAAAGCACTGAAAAGACACAAACATGCAAAAAAGGATGCCTTTTTGTTCTTTTAGCATTTCTTTTTTTTTTTTTTTTTTTTAGACAGGAAGCAGGATTTATTGGTGGGCATGAATGGGGAAGGGCAGTGCTGAAGTTCTCATGAGTAAAGAGCCCGCCATTTGTCCAAGGGGCCACGATTAGTGGTGTATTTGACCCCACAGCCGTCTGGGATGGGCTGCTTTTGAGCCACCATGTCTTCAAATTCATCCGCATTAAACTTAGTAAAGCCCCACTTCTTGGAAAAGGGGATCTTCTGGTGGCCAGGGAACTGAACTTGGCCCTACGTAGGGCCTCAATCACATGCTCCTTGTTCTGCAACTTGGTACGGATGGACAAGATGACTTGGCCAATGTGGACCCTGGCCACTGTGCCCTGGGGCTTTCCAAAGGCACCTTACATACCTGTCTGGAGCCTAGATTGGAGAAAGCATGAGGCCAAACCTCAATGTCCGCCAGAAAAAAACTGTCTCCAAGGTCCCTCAGGGCAACCCATACAACCAACAGGCTGCATACACTACTGAGGAGGCTGCTGTTTGCAGCCATTGCACACTGGGCCCCACGAGGAAAGAGCACAGTTAGCTTAATTGGCTGCAGATCCTTTAGCATTTCTTTAACATATTCTAGAAGTGAAGTTTTCTCATTTTTATCTAGGAAATTTGGAAAAGAGGGTTGTGTTTTTGGTTTTTCATTATAAATATCACTTGTTTTGTTTCCATGCACCTTTATGCAAGATGAAAGGCAATGTTTATACATAACATTTCGTCCAAGGGTATGGAAGATTTTTTTTTAAGTTAATTTATTTTTAGAGAGAGATTGCACACAAGTTGGGGAGGCAGAGAGTGAGGGAGAGAAAGAATCCCAAGCAAGCTCTGCACTGTTCATGTGGAGCCTGACATGGGGCTTGAACCCATAAACCATGACCTAAGCCAAAATCAAGAGTGGGACATTCAACTGACTGAGCCACCCAGGTGCCCCTGGATATGGAAGATTTAAAAATAATAGAATTCCGAGATGCCTGGGTGGCTCAATCAGTTAAACATCCAACTTAGGCTCAGGTCATGATCTCGTGGTTCACTCATTCCAGCTGAGCTCTGCATCTGGCTCTGTGCTGACAGCTCAGGGCCTGGAGCTTGCTTCGGATTCTGGGTCTCCCTCTCTCCATGCCCCTCCGCCACTCATTCTCTGCCTCCCTCTCTCTCAAAATAAATAAACATTAAATTTTTTTTTTAAAATAATAGAATTGCAGTTTGCTAAAGGAAGACATAAGCATGACAAGTCATCTGATGAGTCTCAGGCAGAATTGCAGGGATAACCGTTCTAAACACAAGGAGTTTCTTGGCTGCCAGAGGGAGTTTCCAGGCCACACATCAACCAGCTCATTAATGGTTGTTTCCAAAGGGTTCCATTCAATCTGGTTAATATAAATACTCCATTATTTTTACTATTTGGAAAGTAAACATATCAATATTGAAAAATATGATCAATCATATTAACAATACTTCTATATGGCCTTATGTTAATTGGGAAAAAAGTGGGATTCCTTTGCAAATGATATAAATATCTTGAAGATATGGATTTTACTGAATCACTAAGAGATAAATACATGAAAGGAAAAAATGAAATACAAGCCAATGGAGATGCATTCGTGGAGGAATGGATAAAGTTAATGGTGTTATTTGCTTTAAAAAATTTTACTGAGAAGAGTCAAATAACTCTGTTTTGACTGACCCAGGAGGGTATCATAGTTGGAGCGAGATTTCAGAACCTGGCAGAATAAGAGAGGAGTAGTTGGTGGATTCTTTGGGACTCATGGCCATTAAATGCTTTGTGACTCTGACTTTTTAAGTATAAATGGGAGACTATTCTTTTTTTAAATGTTTATATATTTATTTTGAGGAGGGGGAGGGGGACAGACAGAGAGTGAGAGGGAGAAGCCCAAGCAGAATCTCAGCATGGAGCCCAATGTGGGGCTTCACCCCATGAATTGTGAGATCATGACCTGAGCTGAAATCAGGAGCTGGAGGCTTAACTGACTTGAGCCACCCAGGCGACCTGGGAGACTATTCTTTTAAAAATACAGGCAACTATTGCTTGAAACATCTCTCTCTCTCCGTCTCCTGAAGATAGTTTTGATATTGGTGTCAAAATTTGCTCATGGACAAATTTGTCTTCTTGTTTATAGTTACAGTTTAAGCAATTGTGCCTGGGACAATTCTGTCTTACAGCATGAAAGGAGATAAACACAATCTGAGTATGGTGAGCATTTAGACTAACCATCTGAACTTCCTTGGCTATTGTAGAGGCTGCAGTGTTGTCACATTAAAGTATAGGACTGGGCAGGTGACAAATTTAAGAGCTAGACTTGGGTCTGACCTGGATCTGGGGCTGCTTAAACAAAAAGTTTAAGAGAATAAGAGTTTCTATTGCCCTGCTCAAGAAGCTCAAGTCAAACCTGATACTTCTGCTATTTGACCTACATACCAAGATATATGGTTACATCAAAATCCTTGTTGACAACATTCACTACTTACTCTAGAGCAGGTGTTCCTCACCAGGGATCAAGAAACTCTTAAGGGATTCAGTAAATTCCCCGAAATTATATGCAAAACTTGATGTGTAGATGAGTGTAAGTGTTTTTCTAGGTATTGTTCATCAAATTCTCAAAGGGGCAGTGGTCCCAAAACAAAAATAAGAACTGCTTCTCTAGAAGGGAAAATTTCCCCAGGATTTTCCAAATGAACACAATTCAATAATTTCTGGCTACTTTTTTCAGAAGAGTTGAGTTGAACAGTTAAAGCTTCACTGTATTTTCCTTTTTGTATAATTTTTATTGCATAAAATTACAGAACAGTATTTTTGTTCCTCCAGATTTAATCTTTTTTTTTTTTTTTTTTAGTGTGTGTTAGTTCATTGGTTACAAATGAAATTCATGTTTAAATTTCTATTTAAGGGGTGCCTGGGTGGCTCAGTCAGTTAAGCATCAGACTTTGGCTCAGGTCATGATCTCATGGTTCATGAGTTCGAGCCCCATATTGGGCTCGCTGCTGTCGGTACAGAGCCTGCTTCAGATGCTCTCTCCCCCCGAAAAAAATAAACATTTTTTAAAAATTCTATTCAAATGAAAATGCTATTCCATACTGCAGTATTCTATTTAAATTCTAGCTATTTTAACTAGAATATTTCAAAGACCATTTCAGTAAGAAACAAAACTATAGCTTTCTCCCAACTTAGGGAATACAAAATGATCAAACTTTTTATCACTGAAAAGTACTTTAGAATTCTAGTCAATCACGTAAGAAGTCTTAAAAAAAGGTATAAATAATAGCTCAATATAAGAGATAAAATGGAATAATAAAAATGCTCAATTAAACCCAAAGAAGGTAGAAAAGGAGGGTATACAAACTAAGAAGTAGTACTCAAGAGAGAGAACAGCTAGGAAGATGGTAGAATTTGTGATACCAACAATCACTTAAAAGTGAGTATCTAAACACCAGTTAAAAGACAGAGATGTAAATTTTTTTTTTAATGTTTATTTAACTTTTGAGAGAGAGAGAGTAAGACAGAGTGTAAGCAGGGAGGGGCAGAAAGAGAAGAAGACACAGAATCCGAAGCAGGCTCCAGGCTCTGAGCTGTCAGCACAGAGCCTGATGCAAGGCTTGAACCCACAAACCATGAGATCATGGCCTGAGCCGAAGTCGGTCGCTTAACTGACCGAACCACCCAGGCGCCCCAAAAGACAGAGATTTAGACTGAGTAAAATAGCAAGACCCAATTACATGCCATCTATAACAAACCCACTTTAAATGTAAAGACTAAGATTGAAAGTAAAAAAATAGAAAAGTATAACATGAAAAGGGTAACTAAAGGAAAGCTGGAGTAACTATACCAATTTCATACAAAATAGACTGCAGAATACGAAACGTTATCAGTGTTTTATTATCAATAAATAAAGAAGTCAATTTGTAACA